>NW_007727705.1:263326-316141 GCF_000696425.1 Galeopterus variegatus | reverse complement strand
AACCTTATCCCCAATAGAGGAAAAAGGGAGGAATGTAAGGCCCCATAGAAGACCCCAAAGGAGGCACTCCCTAAAACATGGCGCTTTTCTCTTCCAGGTCCTAACAATCTCGCTGGTGCCAAGGTGCAGCCTATCAGAAATCATTACCCACCCCCGGCCAATCAACTACCGCCCCGTGTACTAACCACCCTCTCCTGGAACCCGGCTCTATATAAATGTATGCTTCTCCCCCGAATAAAGCGGAACTTCTCTGGTGAACCATCAGCTTGGGTCCCGTCTGTTTCTTTCAAAAGGGAAGGGAATCAGATGTGAAATAAACATTTTAACTTAAAGATATGAATAATGCATAAAGTTGAACCAAATGCATTTAAAATTTTTTCTTTTCCTATATTTTCCCATTCTCATTTCTTTTTTTTTTTTTTTTTTTTTTTTTTTTTGTCCTTTTTTTCGAGACTGGCCGCACTGCGCTCAGCCAGTGAGTGTTGTGAGCGCACCGGCATCCCTATATAGGATCCGAACCCGCAGCGGGAGCGCTGCTGTGTTCCCAGTGCCACACTCTCCCAAGTGCACCATCGGCTCGGCCCTCATTTCTTATCTTATGTATTAATGCTCTTTTTAAATTTATTTTATTAATTTAAATTCTTTTTTATTTTGGGTTTTTTCTTCTCTCTTTTTTAAAATTTTTATTTTGTTTGCTCTTTGGGTTTTTTCTTCTCTCTTTTTTAAAATTTTTATTTTGTTTGCTCTTTTTTCTTTTTTTTTTTAAAAGATGACCGGTAAGGGGATCTTAACCCTCGACTTGGTGTTGTCAGCGCCACGCTCACCCAGTGAGCGAACCGGCCATCCCTATATGGGATCCGAACCCGTGGCCTTGGTGTTATCAGCACCGCACTCTACCGAGTGAGCCACAGGCCGGCCCTGTTTGCTATTTTTTCTTTTCTATTTCTTAGATTAGTTACTAGTTTATAGCTTTTCAGAGAATCAGTTCTTGGATTTATTAGTTCTGCCATTTCTCCATTGTCTAATTTATTAATTTTTGTATTTTATCTTTTTAAATTTTGTTTCTCTTTTTTTGTTTGTTTTATTTTATTTCTTGTATCTTTATTTTGCTTTCCTTGGATTTGGGGGATTTTTTTAACATTTTTAAAATTCAATGCTGGGCCAGCCTGGTGGCACACTCGGTAGAGTGCGGCACTTGGGAGCGCAGCGGCACTCCCGCCGAGGGTTCAGATCCCATATAGAGACCGGTCCGCTCATTGGTTGAGTGCAGTGTGGGCGCGACACCGAGGGTTGTGATCCCGTTGCTGGTTGTGGTACGGGCGCGACACCAAGGGTTGCGATCCCATTACCGGTCACGAAAAAAGACAAAAAGGAAAAAAAAAATTCAATGCTTAATTTATTTGATTTTTCCTGTAGTAGTTATCTATGGCTGCATGATAAATTACTCTAAAATTTGGTGACTTAAAACAACATACATTTGGGCCGGCCTGTGGCTCACTCGGGAGAGTGTGGTGCTGATAACGCCAAGGCCATGGGTTTGAATCCCATATAGGGATGGCCGGTTAGCTCACTGGGTGAGCGTGGTGCTGACAACACCAAGCCAAGGGTTAAGATCCCCTTACTGGTCATCTTTTAAAAAAATAAAATAAAAACATACATTTGTTGTCTCAGTTTCTGTGGATCAGAAACCCAGGCTTAACTGAACCTTCTGCTTCAGGATGCATCATGATGCTGCAATCAAGGTGTTGGCCAAGGACACGGTCATCACCAGGTTCAGCTGGGTCACTCAGGGGCGATTCAGTTCCTCCTCGGTTGTTGGTCAGAGGTTGTCCTCAGTTCTTTGCCAGGTGGCCCTCTTCATCAGAGGAGCCATAAGAGAAGAGTCAGTGACAAAATGTACCAGCAAGATGGAAGTCACAGTCTTTGTAACCTAATGGTAGAACCTTTAATCCATTACTGTTAGGGTATTCTATCGAAGGGAGTTACTAGGTCCAACCCACACAAGGGGAGATTACATAAGGGTGTGAGTACTGGTAAATAAAAATTATAAGAAGCCATTTTTTTATTTATTTTTTATTTTTATTTTATTTATTTATTTATTTTTTTCCCTTTTTGTCTTTTTTTCGTGACCGGCAATGGATCGCAACCCTCAGTGTCGCGCCCGTACTGGACCGGGACCGGCAACGGGATCGCAACCCTCGGTGTTGCGCCTGCACCTCACTCAGCCAGTGAGCAGCCGGTCTGTATGTGGGATCCGAACCCTCGGCGGGAGCGCCGCCGCACTCCCAAGCGGCGCACTGTAGCAGTGCACCACCGGGCCGGCCTAAGAAGCCATTGTTTTAGACTAAAATCCTGCAGTAGGCCCAAACAGACCAGACTAAAATCAAAATGGAATCACCCCTGCTAAAATTCCACTAAACCTAAACTGAGTCGTTGTCTGACCTTACGAGAAATCAGGCCAAAGAGATAACATCAATTTCCCAAATAGGCCAGTTTGTTTATTGTTTTGGTAGAACCCTTGACCTTAGTGTTATCAGCACCAGGCTCTAATTTAAATCTTCAATAGACATGGTAATGAAGTTCTCTCTGCTTTAATCTTTGCACAAAAGAAGTAACCTGATGTTAACCAATCAGTTGTTTTTCCATTGTTCTGTCTCCCTATTTCCACCTTACAAGGAAGTTAACTTTCAAGTGACCAATCTGTTTTCCTTTCGTTGTTTCTGCTTTTCAGCCCTTTTTCTGTCTATAAAACTTATCTTTTGCTCAGCTCATTGAGACACTTGTATTTTATGGAATGAAGTGTTGCCTGATTCTTGAATCCCAATAAAGTCAATTGAGATCTTTAAGCTAAATTTGTTGTAATTTTGTCCTTTGATCGTAGCAGAAGGCAGAATCACTAAGGGCTGTGTCAGAAGCTGCCCACCACTCATACGGTGGACCCTCACAGTTTGCAGATTACATACTTGTGGATCTACCTACTTGCTAAATTTATTTGTAAACCCAAAATACCTGTGGTGGCTTCAGTCATCTGCAAACATGGCAGAGTGGCAAGAATTTTGTTTTGCCCATGTGCGTGTTCCCAGCAGAGGTCGAACAAGGCACACTGGTTGCTCTGCCATCTTGTTTCGGTTCTCCTGCTATAAACAAGTGACCTTCAAGACTTAGTGCCATATTTTTCACATTTTTGTTGGTGATTTCATTGTTTATGCCCAATGCTGCAGTGCTGGCTAGTATTCCTAAGGGCCAAAAGGCTGTGACATGCCTCACGGAGAAAATACAAGCCTTCAATAAGCTTCCTTTATGCATGACCTATAGTGCTGTTGGCTGTGAGTCCAATATTAGTGAATCAATAATATATATTAAATAAGATGTCTTTAAACATAAACTGTCATAAAATAAAGTTATATATTGACTGGTTGATGAAAATGTAACTAGAGACTCACAGAACCTAACCCTATATTTCCTCTAGGAGCAATGGTTCAGTACTTGCTAATTCAGTGTTTGTGGCAACTATACAGAACATGAACTACTACAAATAAAAATAATTGACTGTATTCATGTTTGTATTTAAGGCTATGGCTTTTCTTTTGAGCTGGGCTATATATGTGTCTCAGAATTCTAATTGGCAGAGTGTGCCTATAATTAAGCTATTACTTGTCGACTCCAAACCCAGAAGGAATTACCTTCCAAGTACCTTGCGTCCTACCTGTATGGTAGTGGTTTTGAAGCTTCTACACTGGACCTTGTCATGGTGGGGCTGGAACACTACAAACTGCGTTCCTTGTCAGCCAGCTTCTCTTAGGTTCTGCCAACAGGGGGCACTAGAGGGAGCCATGAAGGCAGGAGGAGGTGGGCAGGACTGCGTTCCTTGCTACCTTCTTGCACCTGTCAGAGCTGCCCAGCAATGCCTCTATACCCTGACAGCAGCCGCAGCAGCAGCTGGTTTCAGCCACCAGATTCTTTTCGGTTTTCCCTGAACCACCCCTACTGTACCCTTCAGAGGCCTGAATCCGCCCTACAGGCACTATAAGACTTACCTCACTGTCCTTTTTCAGGCTTTTAACTTCTGTGTAACCAATTTAATTTCCAAATTAAATTCTCTCTGTTGAACTACCTACTATAGTTTCTATATTCCTGGAACCTGAAACCTAGAGATTTCTTTAACTTATTTTTAAATAATTTCAAAACTACAGAAAAGTTGCAAGAATAGTACAAAGAAATTCTGGATACGCTTTGTAACCTTCACTCAAACCCATCATTTTTTTCATCGGAGGAGGTGAAATTATAAATAAAAAATTAACCATTTAAAAGTAAGCAATTCAGTGGCAATTAGTACATAGACAACAAATCCTTGAATTTTTAACATTTTGCTACATTTGCTTTATAATTTACTACCTGTCTATATTCGTATGTATGCCTGCATAATTATGCATAATATTATTTTTCTGAACCATTTGAGAGTAAGTTACCTATATCACACTCCTTTCCCTCTTATTTGTACTTCTTAAGAACAGTATTCTCATACATAACCATTGATATGATACCTTAATCTAAAGTCCATATTGCAAAGTCATGAATCATCCCAATAATATCCTTTATAACTTTACTTACCCTGTTATTGCAGGACTCAGTCCAGGATAACATGTTGAATTTAGTATAGTCATCATGTCTGTTTTGTCTTCTTCAGTGTGGAACAATCCTCAGCCTTTCTTTGTCTTTCATGACATTGATATTTAAAAAAATAAAAAAGAAAAAAAAGAAACACAGCCCAGTTATTAGCGTGCTCTTCAGTTTGAGTTTCCTCATGACTGGATTCTGGTTTTATGTTCCCTTCAGTGATTTTGTGTCCTTCCTGGGTATCACAAGAGGTCTGTCTGCCTGATTGGTGATTTTAATTTTGATCACTCAGTTAAGGTGTTTCCCCACTGTACAGAGACTATTTTGCTCCTTGCAATTAATAAACCATCTGTGGTGAGACACTTTGAAACCACACAAATATCTAGAAATTTCATAGTTATTTATCTTCTGTACATTTTTCAGTTTAGTCTTGCATCTCCTTTCATATTTTTCTCTGATACAAAGTTATTGTAAACACAGTTTTAAATGTTCAGGTGTTAGGGTGTACCATATAACTCCCCAATTCTTATTTATTTATTTATTTTTCTGGCAGCTGGTTGGTGCTATTTATTTCTTTAAAGGAAAGAATAAATCATATTACTTTTAAAAAAAATTTTTGTTGAATCATAATTGATTATACATATTTTATGGGTTCAACATTGACATATGTTAATCACATCAGTATTACTAGCATATATATTGTTACAAATAGTACTTATTCTTTATGCCCCTTGTCCAATCTCTCCCTGTCCCCCCTCTTTCCCCACCACCTCTGATAACCCTAGATAGATTTCTTCTCTTCTGAAAGTGTAATGGTTAGTCTGTTGATTTGTTGCCTAGATGATCTGTCCAATACTGAGGGGTGTGTTCACGTCCCTCAATATTATCATAGAGCAGCCTCTGAGTGGCTCCTTTTTTTCAGTTGTTGTGGGTCCACGGGAAGCCTATTAGTAGTCTTGCTGGCCTGGGGGCCACCAAGGCCCTCTTCTCCCCTGCTGCCTCCAAGCAACTTCATCGGAAGGGCACAGCTGTGGCTTTCACTGGCTGCTGCTCCGTGTGCTCAGCAGCTCCAACCTGGAAGCGGCTGGGGCTCAAAATGGTCTGAGAGGTTTTTTCTTTCTTTCATCATGGTTTCTTCCATCTTCGGGCACTCTGTAAGTCTCTCCTCCTCTTCCCCTTAGCTCTAGTGGCCCCAGCTTGGCTGTCGTTGCTTTTTAATACTTGTAAATTAGTTGATTTGTGGGAGAGAGTGATGCTGGGGAGTGTCTATTCTGCCATCTTGACTGGAAGTCCTAAATCATATTACTAAAGAAACTATTTGTTATGCTTATTTTATTATGTGTTTTTAAATTCTCAATCCTTTTAATAAAAAAAAATCCTTTTAAATTGTTAATATAGTTGAATGGTTCAAAACTCAAAAGATACAAAGAACATTCAAGGAGACTCCCTCTTACTTCTGTAATCTAGCCACCTAGTTTGCCTCTGGAAGTAAACAATGTGTTACAAGTTTCTGTGTCCTTCTAGCAATAGTTTATGCATTATCTTAGTCCATTTGGGCAGCTATAACAAAATCCCAACCCTAGACTAGGTGGCTTATAAACAACAGAAATTTATTTCTCACAGTGCTTGAGGCTGGGAAGTCCAAGGTCAAGGTGTCAGCATCTTAGGTGTCTAGTGAGGGCCAGCTTTTTTTTTTTTTTGGAGGCTGGCTGGTACGGGGAATTAAACCACTGACCTTGGGGTTACAAGGCCACAATCTAACCAACTGAGCTAACCAGCCAGTCCCCCATGGCCAGCCATCTTTTCATTGTGTCCTCACATGGCTGAAAGGAGCAAAGGATCTCTCTGAGGCCTCTTTTCTACAAGTGCTGATACCATTATGAGGGTTAAATCCACATGACCTAATCTCACCTAGCAAAGACTCCACCTCCAAATATCATCACATTGGAGATTAGATTTCAATATATAAATTTTAGCAGGACACAAACATGCAGACCACAACACACACATAAAGAAAAACAGAACTGGCCAGTTAGCCCTGTTGGTTAGAGCACAGTGTTGTAACACCAGGGTCAAGGTCATATGAATTAACTTTTGTATACTTTCCACACTGCTCTGCATTTTGGAAAATGTGAATTGTTGTATTTTCATTTAACAACATATCCTGGAGATCATTAAATGTCAAGTACATTAAATATCAGCTCCCTTATTCATTCTGATGACTGCATAACATTCCATTGTATACATGTACTGTGATTTATTCGTCTGGTCCTCTATTGACAGACACTTAGGTTTTTCCATTCTTTTGCCTTTTTGTAAACTATGCTGCAGAATAACCACATAGATGTATCAGTTCATGCATGCGCAAATACATCTGTAATAGAAATTCCTAGATGCCAAATTTCTAACCAAAAAGTTTGTAATTTTGTATCTGTAATGGCCAGCTGCCAAAAAAGAAAAAGTTTGTAATTTTGGAAAGTGTTGTCAAGGTACCTTTTGCCGAGATTCCACAGAGATTTTACCAATTTACAGGGAATGCATTTTAGCACAAATGTTCCCTTTATCTTCTTTGTACTATGTGCAATGGCTGTAAGAAAGGAGATTTGAAATTAACTCAAGAACATCCTCAAAAAGTGGCTTTTCCAAAAATGATATTTGGGGCCGGCCTGTGGCTCACTCGGGAGAGTGTGGTGCTGATAACACCAAGGCCCCGGGTTCGGATCCCATGTAGGGATGGCCGGTTCACTCACTGGCTGAGCGTGGTGCTGACAACACCAAGTCAAGGGTTAAGATCCCCTTACCGGTCATCTTTAAAAAAAAAAAAAAAAAAAGATATTTGGATATTGAAAAATATAAAATTCTTAGGCTTCAAAAAACTCACCACACAGATGAGGGTAGAATTTTAGTTTAATTTTTGTAAAGACTGTTGTTTCAGAGGCTGTCTGGTTGGTTCAGTTGGTTAAAGCCTGGTGTTATAACACCAAGGTCTGAGGGTTCTTATCACTGTACTGACTAACCTTCAAAAAGAAAAAAAGACTGTTTCTCCCACTTCAAAGCTTGCTATTTGGCTTGATTTTTTATTTTAATGATGTGCATATTTCCAGCTCTGTTTTAAACTACAGAGAACAAAACTCAGGAAGGTAGCAAATAGTTCAGCCGTTTTGCAGACCTGAGCCCTGGCAGAGGAGAAGAGGAAAAACGGCTCTCTACTGGATCTCTCAGGCAGGCCTGTACTGTCCTTGAGGCATTTTCCTTGCCCAAATAAGAAGGAAATTATTTTCCAGTCTTAAATCGAGTGCCAAAATTATTCTTGGAATTGCTCCCTTAATCTGTCAGTTTCATTTTTTTCCCATAGAGGTGTGGTCAGGGCAGCCAGACTTTCAGAGTCAGAATCGGGGTTGGATCTTGATTGCTCCCACAGGCCACAGGAGGTTGCAAAAACTCCTTGCAAGGTGATTTTGATAAGGGACTGGAAACGTCAGATATCTGGTACTGGGATCTGAAGCTGTGATTGTATATCTGACTTGAGTTTTTCTACAGTGCTAGTGACTAACAGAGATACAAAGGAATTAATCATATCCAGGATTTCTTAGGAAGGAGAAGACAGGAATCAAATTCCAAGGCTCCTTAGTCACTAGGTCATTTCCCAAGTTCTTCATTTTCATTCTCTTCCCCAGTCTGGTCTAGTCAAGAGCCTGGGCTTTGGAGCCAGATGCACCTCAGCTGCATCTAAGTTTGTCCCTTGTTGGCTATAGATCCACAAGTGAGTGAGTTAGCCTCTTAGAGACCAAGGGTCCTCACCAATAAGAATGGAATTCTACTACCTTCCTTGCAATGAGGATTTAAGGAAGTCAAGGGCATGGGCTCAGGGCCTAGCACAGTTCTGCTTTTAAGCTTCAGTAAAATTTAGTTTCTTTCATATTATTACCCTTCTACCCCTCTGACCAATAGCCTAAAACTCACTCTTCTGGAACTTATAGTCTTGATCAGACATAAATTAGAAAAAAAGCATTATAGTAAGGCAATCTAAGTGGAAATAGCAGGCTTCACCTATGCCTAAACTAGAATTTGGAAAAATTTAAAAAATCCATTTCATTTCCATGTGGTAAGATTTTTAAGCTCTCAGAAATGTATTTTGCAGTGTTGACAGCCACACTGTTAGAAAATCCACACCTTTGGGAGCAACTCTGGCAGGTTTTGTAATAAAGTCAAAACTGCTGCTTGTATTAAATACTTCACAACCTTGTAAAGCAATTTAGATACAAATGGATTTTTTTACAAAAATGAAGTTCAAGTTTCCTCTTTCTTTCCTCTACCCAGAGAATATAAAAGGCAGCTCTCAAGGATAGGGAAAGGTTTTATCGTAGATGGAGACTTCAGAAATTCTCTGAAACAAATGGTTTCCAGATTCTACAAATACAAGTAACAGTAATGAATTGCTTTACTCCAAATTATTTATAGATATCTAACAGGGATTAATTTATTTAACCATAGTGGCAGACATTGGCTAGCTGTTCACCAAACCTGTTCCGCTGGGCATACAGCTAGACTGGATTTCCCAACTCCCCTTGCACTTAGGTGTGCCAAGTAAAATGGGCCTAAGTGATTTCTACCACTTCCAGGCCTGACCCCATAGACCTTCCATATCCTTTAACCCTCCCAGCTGACAGGAAGGGAGCTGACTCCCAGGACAACCTTAGGAGCCACATTTTTAATATGGCAGAACAAGAAAGAAGAAGCCTGGGTCCCTGAATCACTACCTGGAGGAGAACTGCCCAACTAGGAACAGCTGCATTAGACTATATTGTGAGTGAGAAATAAGCTTTTATTTTGTATTAAGCTACTGAGATTGGGGTGGGGGTATCTGTTATAGCAGGTAGTATTCCCAGTTCAACCTCAAACACAAAATGCCATCTCTTAGTCCTCAAAATGTCTCTACATCAGCCCCTTCCTTCCCTCTGTCTCTCTCTCCTTCCACCTTTCTCTTTTCCTCCGTCCTTCCTTCATTCTCTCCTTCCTTCCCCAGTACTAATTGAGCACCTAGTATATTTCTTCTGTGCAGTATTCTAGGCACTGAGGATGCTGGGTGAAGAAAGCAGACAAATCTTTGCCTTCATGAAGCTCACATTATAACAGGGGATACAGGCAATAAACAAATAAGTAATAGGATTTCAAGCACTGGTAATTACTTAGAAGAAAAACAAAAAGAATAAAAGGAGCACTGGACAGCTGCCAAAAAAAAAAAAAGAAGAAGAACAAAAGGAGTTAGAGAGTAACAAGGAGGATCTTTTAGACAAGGTGGCTAGGAAGGGCCGTTCTCAGGAGGTGGCATTTGACCAGAGGCCTGAACAACACAAAGAAGCCGATCATACAAAGATCTGAAGGGACAATGAACTCTTAATAATCCTTTCTCTAAAAGCAGTGATCTGTAGAAGGAAAATAAATGGAACAACAGTACAAAAACGAAACAAAACTGAAATGAATCAACTTAGTCAAAGATGAGTTAAAGAGAAAGATGAAACAAACCCCAGATTTACACGTATATATTCCTGATCTGACTTTGCCCTTGTCTAGGAATCTTTATCATTGTCGATAAGCTCTTCCTTCCATTTTTGGCTGACTTGTTCCATATTTCCAGTCCTTAAAAATGAAGTTTGCCCATTTATTCGGGCAACTCAATATCCTTAGACAGGTATAAATTCTATCTAAATGAAACTAACTGTGGGAACTCCAGCAGGTTATTTAACCTCTCCAATCCTTAATGTCATCTCTAAAATGAACACGGCCCTCTTAACTAAGTTACTTCAAAGGTTTGTTCTGATTATGAGATGAGATTGTGCCCATAAAGTGCTAGTACAGAGTAAGTGCTAAAGAAACATTTTTATCAAGGTTAAATTAATTTGCTGCATGCCATTCAGAGGCCAAGTCTGTGAAATACCCATGTCCATGCTCTTGAAAAACCAAGATACTTGTGCCTTCTCTAGGACCAAACTTTCATTCAATTCTGACTTGAAGAGAAAGGAGCATCTTCCTCATAAAGTTTGTTTGAAACCGCAGTGAGGCAGTTGGCTGTGGCTTGCAGGAGGCTTTGTGTCAGGGATGCATATTTGCCTGCAGCTCACCTGAGATACTGATCTTCCTGAGGCAAGCTCACCTCTGGGCTGCTGTCCTGTGCAACTCCATAGGGCACATTCACATAGAATTGTGGGTTGTAATCTATTTTTGGATTGGGAAATCAAGCTGTGGTGTTATGAGGCTGCCACATGGAAAAGGAACCAGAATACCCAACTGAGAATTTAAAAGGGTTTTTTTTTCATGTGGCTACTATGAGTCTAATCTGCTCCAATTTAGTGGCAACTAAATTGGGAGGGCAACAGGATGTCCTGGTCTGAAATCAGGTGCCTGGGTTGAGTCCTGGCCCCATCATTTCTTTTGCCATGTGATTTTGGGCATGTTATTTAGCATGCCTAGTTCTCAATTGCCTTTTCTGTAAAATGAGGACAATAGAAAGGCCTATCTCATAGAGTTGCTTTAAGGATTAAATGAAAGAATTCATGTGCTTTGATCATTGCCTGAAGTATAGTAAATGCTCAATAAATATTACCTATTAAAAAAAATTAAGGGGGCCAACCCGTGGCTCACTCGGGAGAGTGAGGTGCTCATAACACCAAGGCCACGGGTTCGGATCCCATATAGGGATGGCTGGTTTGCTCACTGGGTGAGCGTGGTGCTGACAACACCAAGTCAAGGGTTAAGATCCCCTTACCGGTCATCTTTTAAAAAAAATAAAAATAAAAAAAATTAAAAAGAGGCCGGCCTGTGGCTCACTCGGGAGAGTGAGGTGCTCATAACACCAAGGCCACGGGTTCGGATCCCATATAGGGATGGCTGGTTTGCTCACTGGGTGAGCGTGGTGCTGACAACACCAAGTCAAGGGTTAAGATCCCCTTACCGGTCATCTTTTAAAAAATAAATAAATAAATAAAAATAAAAATAAAAAATAAATTTAAAAAAATAATAAATAAAAATAAATAAAAGGGGGTTTTTATTGGCTGGCTGGTGACTGTCCCTCCAAGAAAGTCTCAGAAGGGAACAGCCCTGAGTTTAAGGGATCTTTTAAAAGGCACATTTTTACATTAGTCACACAGTTAAAATTATCAAATAGTCACACACTTATAGTTATCATATAGTCACATGTACCCTCCTGGCGTGAGGAGGGGGGTTGGGGAAGCCTAGCACAAGCTGATAACAGAAGCTGAAACAAGACTGTTAATCACTCAGGGGCAGCTTGGGTGGGGAACATCAAAGAAAATTCGAACTTCTCTAAGTGCAGGCTAATATTTAGCTTTTAACTTCTATCAAGGGTGGCTAAAGAGCCGAGGGGGATTTTCAAACAACATTTTTTAAGCAATTCAATCTACCTCGTCACACAGCAAGCAGTTTCACAGGAGAGAATTGGGTATGTTACGAAAGTGGGGGGCACCCTATCTCAGTGGGTCATGGCCAGTATCTTCTAAAAATTTTTATTGAAGGGGCCGGCCCGGTGGCGCACTGGATAAGTGCGCCGCTTGGGAAGCGCAGCGGCGCTCCCGCCCGAGGGTTCGGATCCCACATACAGACCGGTTCCTGCTCACTGGCTGAGCGAGGAGCGGGGGGCAGCGCCGAGGGTTGCAATCCCGTTGCCGGTCCCCAGTCCGGTATGGGGGCAACACTGAGGGTTGCGATCCATTGCCGGACACGGAAAAAGACAAAAGACAAAAAAAAAAAAAATTTTATTGAAGGATAACATAAAAGCAGAGAAGTGCACACATCGAAAGGGTACAGCTCAGTGATTTTTTACAGAATGAAAGTACCCGTGTAGCCAGCATGATGTAAAGAAACAGAATATTACCAGCATCTCAAACCCTCCTTAGATGCACTCCTAGTTACTATGTCCCTCCAAAACTGATCACTATCCTGATTTCTAATACTAGAGATAACTTTTGTCTTTTTATTATTATTTTTATTAGCATATTCATTATTACAAATCATACTTATTCTTTATGCACTTTATCCAATCTCTTCCTATCCTTCTCCCCCTCCCCCTCTAATAACCACAGATTTGTTCTCTCCTGATAAATTAACTGTTTCTCTATTGATTTGTTGCCTAGATGATCTGTCCAGTGCTGAGAGAGGTGTGTCCAGGTCCCCCACTATTATTGTATAGCAGATGCTACTTCTGTTACTCTGGAGTGTGCTTTGTGGAAAGAGAGGACCTCTTTGATCTCCACTGGTGACTCTCCTTGTGTCAATGCAGTTGAGAGCCATCTGGCGAGCCATCTGCATGGTGGCTGTGACAACTGCTATAGTGACTAGTCACTTTTGCAGCAGCCATGGCAATCACAGGGGCTATGGTGGGCTATCCACATAGAAATAGTGTTTTTAGTGTACTCTTTACCTGATTGCAGCTGGGTTTGGCTTCCCCTGGCTCCATACCTCAGGACCCTAGTGGGGCCCCAGTGCGGTGGCCAAGTTTTGTCTTTTTGGAACTTGATATAAATAAAACAATATGGTATGTGTTCTTTTGCATTTGGCTTCTTTTGTTCAGCATTATATTTGTGAAATTCATCCATGTTGTGTGTAGCGATGGTTCTCACAGCCATAGATATGAAGATACTGCAATTTATTCTACTACTTTTTGTTTGTTTTGTTTTGTTGGTGGTGGCTGGCCAGTATGGGAATCTGTATCCATTCTACTATTAATGGATATTTGGGTTATTTTCAGTTTCTGGCCATCACAGATAGTGGTATAAAAGAACAATCATTTCAACATGCTCACAGATTCTATGTCAGGAATTTCAGAAGTGCACTGTGGGAATGACTTATATTAGCCCAGTGAGGTCTGAAGCTTCAGCTGAAAAGATTCAAGGGTTAGGCGTGAATTGACGGTGGGGCCAGCACATATCTTGCACCTGAGCTGAGAGGACTCTAAGACTAAGTGCAGTTGTCTTCTGTATCCATGGGGTATTGGTTCCAGGACCCCCGTGGATACCAAACCCCGTGGATGCTCAAGTCCCTGATATAAAATGGCATGGTATTTACATATAACCAATGCATGTCCTCTCATATACTTTAAATCATCTCTAGTTTACCTACAATACCTAATACAATGTAAATACTATGTAAATAGTTGTACTGTATTGTTTAGTGGATAATGACAAGAAAAAAGGTTGTTTGTATTCAATACAGACTTTTTTAGTCAAATAGTTTCTTTTTCTTTTTTTTTTTTTTTGTAGCTGGCCAGTGATCAAATATTTTTGGTTCATGGTTGGTTGAATCTGTGGGGTGTGGAACCCACAGATAGGAAAAGTCGACTGTACTGCCAATTGGATCCCCTATATGTGAACTCTATTGGTAATTTGGCTTCCTTCTAACATGGTAGCTCAGAGCTCCAAGCATGAGTGTTTGCAGGAACAAGGTAGAAGCTGCATGACTTTTTTGGACTTAACATTGAAAATCTCCATACTGGCCAGCCACCAAAAAAACCCAAAACAAAGCAAAAAAAAAAAAAACTTGAAAGTCACATGCATTCACAGAATTTTATTGTTACAAGTCAGTTGCAAGCTTGCCTAGATTTAAAGACAGGGGACATAAGCCCCATCTCTCTTAGAGAGGAGGATCTAAGTTGAGAAAGCATAAGAGATGGGAGAGATTGTTGCAGTCATCTTTAAAAAATACAATATACCCCAGCTGCTAAGACCATTCTTGGACATTTTTTGTCATCATATGTACATTTTTGTTAGGTATATACCTTGGAGTACAATTTCTGGGTCAAAGTGTATGTGTATGCTAAGCTTTAGTAGATAATGCCAAGTAGATTTTCAAGTGTTTATGCCAATTTATACTCCCATAAGTAATGTATGAAAGTTCCAGTTGCTCCATATCCTTGGTAACAATTAACATTGTTTTTCTCACTTTAGCTGTTTGGCTGAGTATATAGTGGTATTGCACTGTGGTTTACATTTGTACTTCCGTGATGACTAATGAAGTTGAAGGTCTTTTCAAATGCTTATTGACCATTTGAGTATCTTCTTTTTTGAAGTATCTTCAGGGGGCCAGCATTTTTTTTTTAATGGAATAGAGTAGAAAATATTAGAGTACATCATACATAGCAAGAGTAGGTATTTTTTCCTGAAACTTTTTAGTTTTTATATGTTGTAGTAGATGCTTTGGTATACTGCCCAGATTCCCTCTTCAGGACTAAAGCACACTCTCTCCAGCTCCCAGGAATGTTGCCTGCTCAGAGTTGAGTTCCTCTCCAGAAATTGGCCATGATCTGAGAGAGCTGAGTCACCCAGTGTCAAGCCCTTTTCCCAGGGAAAGCTCACATCCAATGACTGGTCAATATAGAAGGGAGGTACAAAAGGCCAGCCCTCCTAGAGTGACCAGCTTGTCCTGGGTTGCCTGTGTTGCAGGAAACTCTAAACATTTTCTAATTGCTAAGCCTTTCCCCTTGTCCATTTGAGAAACTGTTTTAGAAATTCTATGCTTGACTGCCTTAAATGCAGACTCTGGCCTCTGCAGCTTAGCTTGCTTGCTTCTTGCATCCACCCTCTGAGATAACAGCAGTCTCACATCCCCCATGGGCCAGATGCAAATTAGGCTCCAGAAGTGACCAATGGACTGTATCCCATAATCAGCCAATCCAAATTAGCAGGACTACATCCCTCATTTACATAAGAGGACCTGAATGGGAACTTGGGTGGAAAATGGCGGGAATTTAGGCTATATAAGATGGTCTTTTCCTTTGTTCTGGGAGACACTGGTTTAGGAGTCTTTGCTCCCCAGTGTTCTCCTTGCTTATAAGCAAAAGAGACGCCATAACACTGAACAAAGAGCTGCAACACAGAATAAAGAGCTGTAACACTGATGCTATTCTTGGATTCCTCTGTGTGTTCAGCCTACAACATCTTGGTCTTTCCTAGTGTCTAGCTACATGACCACACTAGTTGTTGGGCTCTTTTACCTGCTGGTAATCCTGCAGTGACTGGGCCAATTGTTGAGCTAGGGCTGGGTCTGGAGCTCCCAGACTCCTCAAACCCATTCACAGACTGGGTCACAAACCCTTCATATGCCAGGCTGGGTTACCAGACCCCTTCATGCAGGTCTATGAACTAGGTAACTGGCCAAAAGGTCCTTGGAGCCATAGGTTGGACAGCATGGCTGCATGGGGCAGATGCTCGGGGCAGATGCTCAAGGCCGATGCCTGCCTGCCTGCTTCACCAAAACTTCTCTCCCTGTCTCTCTCTTTCTCTCTCTCTCTCCCCTCCCCTCCCTCTCTCTTCTCTCTCTGCAGAAGAACACAAGAGTGGCAACAAAACTAAAAAGATACATTGGCGCACATGCTCACTAACTCCGGGCACACACAATTTGCTTACAAATTGAACCACAGTGAACCACACCCAACTGGACCTGAGGCAAGGTCCCTGACCAAACCATTCTATTTTCCCAACACCTAGCTTTAAAACTGAAAGTCCAGGCTGGCTGGTTAGCTTAGCTGGTTAGAGCACAACCTTGTAACACTCAGGCTTAAGGGTTTGGTTCCCTGTATTGGCCAGCCACAAAACAAAACAACTGAAAGTCTCGTGTCCTGGGAAACCAGGGCAAATTGGACAAAGTGGGACAGAGTTGGTCACCCTATTCTTGCTTTAATTTGGGACACCACTGATCAGCCAATTTGGAACTGTCTGTGGAATCAGTTGATGCCTCACCTGGGTTGCAGGGACATCACTGTTAAACTTCTCCCTCTGGGCCGGCCCTGTGGCTCACTCAGGACAGTGCGGCGCTGGTAGTGCCAAGGCCGTGGGTTCGGATCCTATATGGGGATGACCCGTGTGCTCACTGGCTGAGCATGGTGCAGGCCACACCATGCCGAGGGTCACGATCCCCTTACTGGTCCAAAAAAAAAAAAAAAAAAATCTCTCTCTGCCCAATCCTTCCTCCCTTGCTCTCTGACCAGTGCTACTCCTACAATGCTCCCCAAGAAACAAGCTGTATACAATTCTCCATCTCAGATCTGCTTCCTTGGGAAGCCGACCTACTATATGTGTGTAGTGCATACTACTAGTAAAATGCATTTCTTGCTGGGCATCAAGGTCAGAACGATTTGGAAGCCACTGTACAGTATATTATCATTTCGTCATCCAATACTCCTCTCTTCCATTGGCAATAATATCCTACTTCTTTGGGGGAAGTAGTTCTCCTCTGACTCATGTCAGGGATTCTGTAGGCACCTCTAACTTAAGTACCCCATCCTCCATCCACTCCCAGCCACCATCACAGGAATGGAACTGCAACTCAATCCAGACCAATCAGAATCCTTTCCTAGAATTTTTCTATTCAGAATTAAAGAAAAAGAGTCCTTTCCTGGGGCTTACCAGAGGCCAGGTAGCTCATACACGGGCAGAGGAGTAGAGGATTCTTGTGGCGTTACAGTCTGGCTTCAGGGCAGCCCTGAGACCCACTTGCACCTCTACCCTTCCCTGGTTCTCCTCCCAGGTGGGTTTCTGCCATAAGCAGCCAAAAGGATTCTGACTAGTGCACAGGCTTTTAAGAAAAGCAGATTAAGGGCTGGCCTGGTGGCGCACTGGATAAGTGCGCCGCTTGGGAAGCGTGGCGGTGCTCCCGCCCGAGGGTTCGGATCCCACATACAGACCAGTTCCCGCTCACTGGCTGAGCGAGGCGCGGGGGCAACGCCGAGGGTTGCGATCCCATTGCCGGTCCCCGGTCCGGTACGGGGGCAACACTGAGGGTTGCGATCCGTTGCTGGACACGGAAAAAGACAAAAAAAAAAAAAAAAGAAAGAAAAGCAGATTAAGATAATTCATCAGGGAAATAATCAACAGCTATAGTGCTGCTTATATCTAATGTTTTTTTCTTTCCTCTATCTGTCTTTGACTCTTTTGCCATCTTTCATCTACCAAATCAAATGGAACCACTTTTTTAAGACCTGTTCAAATGCCCTCTGCCCAATGAAGTCAGACTTTCCTGCCACTCCCAATCAGATGCAGATTTCATTCATGCAAAAACATTTATTTAGCTCTTGCTATTTTGCTATGGCTGCTGCTGTGCTAGCACTAAGGCCAAAGATGGAACAGTGCATAGCCCAGACCTCCAAGCACTTTAGTATTGCAGTGGGGAAGGCTGACCCATAAACAGACAATTACCGTATGAGGTGGTAAGTGCAATTGTAGAGATGTTAGAGCTTTCTAAGAGGGGAAGTATGTGGTAGCTGGCCTCCAAGATAGCCCCAAATGACCCCTGCACCTCTATCTATAGTCCCCTTCCCACATTATATCAACGTTCATCTGTGTAACCAATAGAATACCATGGGTAATGGCGTGTGACTTCCAATGTTAGTTCAGGAGTTGATAAACTTTTTTCGGTAAAAGGTGAAATAGTGAATACTTTAAGCCTTACAGAGGGCTGGCTGGTTAGCTCAGTTCGTTAGTGCACAGTTGTAACACCAAGGTCAAGGATTCGGATCCCCTTACTGGCCATTAAACAAAAACAAAAAAACTTAGCAGGCTCTATGGTCTGTATTGTGACTACTCAACTCTGTCATTGTATGACAAAAATAGCCAATCAGTAAATGAATGAACATGCCTATAAATGAGGTGTGTTCCAGTTAAAATTTCTTTGTAAAAACAGGTGACAGGCTGGCTTTATTGGCTGCTTCTAGTTTGCCAAGTCCTGATCTAGGTCATAAAAGAGGTCATAAAAGACATTGCAACTTTTGACTTGCTCTCTTGTGTCACTTGCTTTGGGGCAAATCAACTGCCATGTCATTAGGACACTGAGTGCTGTGGAAAGGTCTGCATGGGCAGGAACTGAGGCCTCTGTCAACAGCCAACACCAAGTAGGCCACCTTTTTTTGTTTTTTAGTAGCTGGCCAGTACAGGGATTGAATCCTGTACCTTGATGTTATCAGCACCATTATCTAACCAACAATGCTAACCAACCAGCCCCAAGTGGGCCATCTTCTAAGTGGTTCTTTAGCTTCAGTCAAGCCTTCAGATGAGGTTACATCAGATTGCAGATGAGGTCACATCTCAACTGCACCTTCATGAGACACTCAGCCAGAAGCACCTAGTGAAGATATTCCTGACCCACAGAAATGGTCTGAGCTAGCACATGTTTAGTGTTCTTGTTTTGGGGTGTTTTTTTTTTTTTTTTTTTGCAGCCGGCCAGTATTACTGTTGTTTTAAGCCACTAAATTTTGATGTATTTTTAATGCAGAAATAGAGAACTAATACCAAAGGTTTGTCTTCGTCTTGACTCCTGAGATTAGCCTTAAAGAAACAGTAGGGTCTAGGCAGGGTTCTTCTTAGCCTGGGTTATTTACTCGAATTAAAAATATACGAATATGGACACATTGTAAAAGATTCAAACAATACAAAAGTACAGAGAGGAAACAAGAAAACTCCCCCCATACAATCTACCCTCCTCAGCCCCATATCCACTGCCCTTGTAGGAGGTATCAACATTTTTGTGTATAACGTTTTTTTGATGGGGGAAAGAAGGTGTGGAGAGGTGGCTGGCCGGTACAGGGATCCAACCCTTGGTGTTATCAGCACCATGCTCTAACCAGTTGAGCTAACCAGTTAGTCCCTTGTGTGTAATCTTTTAGACCCTTTTTTGTAGTGTGAATGCCTTATTGGTTCTTCCTTTTTGTTTTCTCAGCATCTTGTGCATTTCTCTAGCATTTATTTCTTTTTTCTTTTTTTGCCAACTGGCCGGTATGGGGATCCAAACTCCCCTCATTCTATTTTATCTTAATGACTTTTTTCAGGGACAGTTTCATGGGTGTGCAACACGAACAGTCCTATGAGGCCCCTTATTTTTAATGGCCCTGTGCTTGACTTCATGTTCTGCTGTTGCTATCTTGAATTTAAAACAAACAAACAAACGAACAAAAAGAACAAACAAACTAGTCAAGAGCAGTAAAGGGGGCTGGCTGGTTTGCTCAGCTGGTTAGAATGCGGTGTTATAACACCAAGGTCAAGGGTTTGGATCCCCAGACAGGGCAGTAACCAAAAAGAAAAAAGAAAATCAATTGAGATAACTCATTACCTTCAGATCAAGCCTGTCTTGAAATTTTAAAAAAAATTTAACAAGTGGCCCCACATTTTCATTTCACACTGGGGCCTGTCTTTCAGATTTATTTTACCCAAAATTATAAAGGCAGGGACCCAGGGCAAAAGTCCGGTCATGGACGTCTTTGAATTCCCTACAATAAATGTTTGTTAATATTTGTTAAACCCCTTATCTCTGAAGGGCTTTGTTTCTTTCTTTTTGTTTCCTTTAGTTTTGTGAAACCCTATACAGATATCTTTAATGATGATCAACAAACACAGAATAATCTAGAATTATGATTATGGTTGAGTCCCATTTTCCCTCTGATCTTTGCATGTTACTCTGAGCTTCATTTGTTCCATGCAAAGAACAAAGGAAGAATACAGTTCTCTGTTTCTCATTTAGAGAGATCTATAAACACATTCTCAAGAAGCAACTACTTCAGCTCCTTGCAGCTACAAGCTGCATGTTTCAACAATGTCTGTACTCAGAGAAGGATTGTGGGCCATGCACAAAGAAGTTCATGTTTCCAGGCAAGCAGTAGGACCTAGTGAATATATAATGAAGCATATAACTGTGATACTTTAAATTTTTGTCTGTCCATACTTTACTTATTTCTTCTGAATATTTTCATGTATTCTATAATACTTGAATTTTAGTCATGAGAAGATTTACCATGACTTCTTGAAAAGAGCATATTAGATATCAGGATGTTCTGGTTAACTTTTTAAAAACAGCTCATTTAAAAAACAACAAAAAAAGGGCTGGCCTGTCGCTCACTTGGGAGAGCGTGGTGCTGACCACACCAAGTCAAGGGTAAAGATCCCCTTACCGGTCATCTTTATAAAACAAACAAACAAACAAACAAAAACCCCAAAAAACACACAAAAAACCAAAAAGTAAAAAAATAAAAACAGCTTATTTAAAATAAAAATTTCAACTACCTGTGCCCAAAGTCCCCGGCAAGCATTTTCTTGTCCCACATTCACTTCAATTTGTCTAAAACAGTTTTAAGTAATATTTAAATATCCGGATTGCTTTTATTTTTATTTTATGTTAATTTTTTTTAAAGATGACCAGTAAGGGGATCTTAACCCTTGACTTGGTGTCGTCAGCACCACTCTCTCCCAAGTGAGCTAAACAGCCATCCCTATATAGGAATCTGAACGTGTAGCCTTGGTGTTATCAGCACCACACTCTCCCAAGTGAGCCACCAGCCAGCCCTAAAAAATCAAATTTTCTACTTTTCCAAATTTATAGTTGGAGGTAGTTTAGGTCTTTCTTTAAGCTATGCCCCCAAAATGTTAAAGGAATTCCCCCCCAATTTTTATATTATTACTTAAAGTTTTATATGTTTTTAAGAATGTATCTTCTGTAGTTAATTTAATTTAATTATATATATATATATCTTTTGGTGGCTGGCCGGTATGGGTATACTTAATTTAAAGTGGAGTAAACCAAAAATTCAGAAAGGTCAAATAGTAAAAATTTAATAAAATAATAGCTGTATCTTAACATTTAATATAAAATATTTTTGTTACTTAATCATTCAATCATTCACTTAACAAATATCTATGAAGTTTTTACTATGTACCAGGCAGTATTCCAGACTTGGGGAACATGCTAGACAAGGTCTTTGCATTCCGGAGCTTGCATTATGCTGGGAAAACATGAGAATAAACAGAAGAGAGAGAGAATGGATAACTAATGTAATAGAATGTTTAATTTCAGCTAGTGATATGATAGAAAAAATACAAATTTGGAAATGTATTGATACAAAAAGATCTTTAGAGTAAGTTGTTAAGTGAAAATAGGACTTGCAGAAGAATATAAAGTATAGTGATCTTTTAGGGATATGTACGTGTATTACCAAAAAAAAAAAAAAAAAAGCTAGAAAGTACATACTTATATTTATAAGGATATAAAATACTAAAAAAAATTAAAAATGAGACCATTTGAATTTGTGATCTATATCCAAATATTAAGGAGGAGAAAAATAGGGAAAACTTAATTTTCTGGGACTATCAAAACATCAGATCTATCAGATTTTATGGCTAGCTGGAGAGGAATTTTTCCTGATGGCCTGGAGCCAATACTGACAAAAATAATTGGCTGAGTGATAATTAATGCAGGATCTCTGGTTTGCATTAATATGCTCTCCTGCCAGCCTCTGTGGTCAAATTTTCATATTACCTGAAGCAATGCTGGGCATATAGTAGGTGCTGCATAACTATTTGCTGTAAGCTGGCAGGAAGGAATGTGTGAAGTTACTGTGGAATGGAAAACAGATGTGACCACTTCGGAAATGTAATCAAACAGTGTTTGAGGTACTGGGGAGGAGTGTGTTTGCAAACCAGGAAATACCCAACCCCAGGAAGCAGATGCTGGTATGCTTTTGGTGAAAACATCTTTTTCATAGAAAGTCCTGGGGTTTCATTTTTACCTTGGTGACTATCAAAATTTTTAATCTGTCTAAGGAATGTATCTCCAAAATGACATTCTGAGTGACTGCCTCCATTCCAGCAAGCTGGGTTTTGCGATAATCGCCTTTGATGTCTGTTCTGTGGCCTTTCTCCCTCGCCTAACCCCTGTCGCTGTCAATTACCCTGGGAGGCTGTCCACAACAATGGAGACTATTGCCTCAGTAACAGCCATCCCAGCTTCGCAGTATCAGCAGCGCAAAAGGCTACAGACAGTGCTGAAGGCTATACTGGGAGCTAAGGGAACTTCCTAGGGTTGTTCATACTGAAATATGTTTTTCCTTTCTACTATGTATGCCCACTGTCACACTGTTTTTTTTTTTTTTTTTTTTTTTTTTTTTTTTTAAAGATGACCGGTAAGGGGATCTTAACCCTTGACTTGGTGTTGTCAGCACCACGCTCTCCCAGTGAGCCAACCGGCCATCCCTATATGGGATCCGAACCCGCGGCCTTGGTGTTATCAGCACCGCACTCTCCCGAGTGAGCCACGGGCCGGCCCCTGTCACACTGTTTTAAGCGGCATTTTCATCTCAGATCTTAGCCAGATCCCCAAGCTACCTCTGCTGGGGGCAAAGTAATTCTTAATATTGCAAAGCTGCTGTGGAGGAATTCAGAAGACAGAGTAATGGGCCAGCCTGTGGCTCACTTGGGAGAGTGTGGTGCTGATAACACCAAGGCCATGGGTTCGGATCCCATATAGGGATGGCCGGTTTGCTCACTGGGTGAGCGTGGTGCTGACAACACCAAGTCAAGGGTTAAGATCCCCTTACCGGTCATCTTTTAAAAAAAAGAAGACAGAGTAATGAAAAGAGGAAATCCTGTCTAAAGTGATGGCACTGCCCTAGAGGCTGTCCTCCATAAACCATTTTCACCTAACACACCCAGCAATGTTTCTGAAGGATTAAGATATTTCAGGCATGGGGTTCGCTGGTTAGCTCAGTTGGTTAGAGTGCAGCCTTGTAACACCTTGTAAGAACCTTGCATCCCCATACTGACCAGCTACAAAAAAAAAAAAAAAGATATGTCAAGCAGTTCAGTCCCAGAAAAAGAAACTAACATTTATTGAATAATGATTTTGGGTGAAGGGATATACAGATTCTTCTTAATCTTACCACATTCAAGAGCTACTATCAGTCCCACTATATAGATAAGAGGGCTTTTCTGGGGTCTAAACTCAGATCATTTGACTCTAAAATCATGTTCTTTCTGCTACAAGAGAGAGTGGGGGAATGGAATTCAAGATCACTGGCTTGTTTTGGTCAGCTCAGAAATAATGGCACCGGGGCAACGTTTCACAGGGACAAGAATAAAATAGTCTCGACCAACATATTCGTTTAATTAATTTGAAGCAAACCACTCATCTTTAATGCATCCTAATTTGAGGAAAATAACTGGATTTTTAAGACTGTTTAGGGAACCTCATTATGAACTTTGTTAACAGTTTGATAGATGTCCTGATTGCCAGCTCATCACAGCCAATTAGCCAAGGAAAGCATCCAGAGGATGAAAGGCTCTTTTTCCGATGCTTGCAATCCAGATTTCCACTACTGGCCATCTCTCTGCAACGTAAACTGAAGATGCCAGCTACATTGGATACGTAGCTCTTTGTGTTCCCACTGTCTTCCCTAATTAATCACACTTCAAACATGCCAGCGTAGTTTAAGTTACGTTTATCATTATGAACTTCTTAATGTCTTTCTGAGCCAAGTTTAAAATAGGTAAATCGCTTCCTCTAAATGATATTAAAAATGTTTGCAAACCTGACAAATAGAGTTACAGACAGAAGTGGTTACAAAAAATTCCATGAAGCCAAGAAGTTTACAGAAAGGAAAAGAGAGTCTCTCATAAAAAACAGACAAACAAAAAACTTACAGGCAGTTGGTTAGAGCGTGGTGTTATAACACCAAAGTCAAGGGTTCAGATCCCCTTACCAACCAGTTCCCCCCGCAAAAAAAACTTACCAAATTCTTGTTTGTGTGATACGGTACAAGAACAAATTGTCAGAGAATGCTAGGTTTCCTACAAGTAATGTAATATGAGTTCTTTAGAAATAAAAGAAGATTTTAAAAAGTGACTATAGTTAATTCTTGAAGGGGAAAAAAGGATGTGGCAATTTCAGCTCTTCCATTTTTTTTTTCCGGCTGCTGGCTGGTATGGGGATACGAATCCCTTGACTTTGGTGTTACCAGCACCATGCTCTAACCAACTGAGCTAACCAGCCAGCCTCACCTCTTCTACTCAACCCATGTTCTTCAAGAGGACTTTGTCCCAGAGCCGAGTCTTCAAATAAAAAGTGTGTCTTTTCCCATTGCCATTATTTAAGTTGTACATAGCAATATGAAATTCCAGTTCTCTCAAAAAAGTTGAAAACTTAAAAGGGAGCTTGAACTTTGTAGCAACTTACTTGAATGAGTATATTAAACGTCACAAATTTTCTTTTGAACTTATGGCAGTTATAACCTTAAATCTGATTTTGGAATAATTTCCATGGTAGACTTAGTTTTAATTTGTTCTACTTCTGTGCAAAAATCTCTTGGATCCCTGAAGTTGCCCTAAGTTCCTTTTATCTCTTTTATAACAGTGCTTTTTAAACCTTAATGTTGGGCCGGCCCGTGGCTCACTCGGTAGAGTGCGGTGCTGATAACACCAAGGCCCCGGGTTTGGATCCCACATAGGGATGGCCGGTTCGCTCACTGGCTGAGCGTGGTGCTGACAACACCAAGTCAAGGGTTAAGATCCCCTTACCGGTCATCTTTTAAAAAAAAAAAAAAAACCTTAATGTACAAGAATGGCTGGTCAAAGTGCAATTTCTAACTCAGTAGGTGTGGGTTGGGCCTCAGATTCTATATTTTTAACAAGCTCTTAGGAGATGAGAGTGTTGCTGGTCCTTGGAATATACTCTGTGTAACAAGACTTTAGACCACAAAAATCTTTTTTTTTTTTTTTTCCTTTTTGAGACTGGCCGCACTGCGCTCAGCCAGTGAGTGCTGTGAGCGCACCGGTCATCCCTATATAGGATCCGAACCCGTGGCGGGAGCGCTGCTGCACTCCCAGCGCCGCACTCTCCCGAGTGCGCCAAGGGCTCGGCCCAGACCACAAAATTCTTAAAGCTCAGTGGGACTAGGTCTCAAAAGCAGGGACTAAATGGGTTAATAGAGGATGGCTTTTCATAAGGAGACATCTAAGAATGAGAAGAAAATGAATAAAAACTATCTTAAACCAGAACTTGTTGAGGGCTTTACAATGAAGAAATTTTGATGGATTTTATTTATTCTATTTTATCTTATTTTATTTTTAAACTTTTGGTGGGTTTTAAACAAAGAGACTCAGTTGGTTAGAGCACAGTATTGGTAACCCCAAGGTCAAGGATTTGGATCCCTATACTGGGCAGCTGATCAATCAATCAATCAATCAAATAATTAAAAAACAACAACAGCAAAGAGGGACTTGGTCAGATTGGTTTACTATCACTGATATTTTTTTGCTAAACACTAAATTTTAGTCCCAGAATCTATATTAACAGCACACAGTGCTGATCACTGGGGAAGTATCCAGATAACATAGCAACAAAGCACTAGCCAGTCTCTGTCTCCTTGTTTCCCTCCCTGTCTCATGGACATTAAGTGCAAGTTGAGAAATTCCAACAAGCATAGGACAGAAGATACAGTCTTTGCTTAATACAGGTATAAACTCCTAGTCCTTCACAGTTATGCACAATACAAGAAAAATTCTTTAAGGAAGTTTTCTGGATTCCATAACAAACTTGCCACATAATCTTCTCTGATTCTTTCTAAGCTCCAATTTCTTTGTAAGATGCAGTATATCCTCACAGAATTATCATGAGGAAAATCCAGATGGGCATCTTTCCTGGGCCCAACAACTCCTCTGGGCTCCCATAGCCCCAATGCATGCTTCAATCATGACACTTGCTACCTTGTATTATAAGTCTCTTTAACTATTTTCTTACTTAAACTAGCTTCTTGGAAATGATAATAATAAAGCTAACCTTTATTGAGCACTTACTACGTGCCAGGCATATTCTAAGCACTTTTTATCTTCATAACAACCTTACGAGGTAGGTGCTACTATTTATCTTCATTTTACAGATAAAGAAACTAAGACTTATAGTTGTTAAAAGAAAAACTTGAGGAGGCCGGCCCGTGGCTCACTTGGGAGAGTGTGGAGCTAACAACACCAAGGCCACGGGTTCGGATCCCTATATAGGGATGGCCGGTTTGCTCACTTGGGAGAGCGTGGTGCTGACAACACCAAGTCAAGGGTTGAGATCCCTTTACTGGTCATCTTTTAAAAAAAAAGAAAAGAAAAGAAAAACTTGAGACAAATTAAACTTAACACAGTTCAATTGAGCAGAGAATGATTCACAAGTAGAACAGCTGTCGGAACCAGAATGGGTTCAGAGCGACTCTAGGGTTACTGTGTAACCGGCTAAGATTCATAGAAAGAAAAAGAAAAGTGATGTACAGAAAACAGAAGTGAGGTACAGAAACAGCTGGATTGTTATAGCTGGGTATTTGCCTTATTCGAACACTGAACAGTTGGCTGCCTGTGATTGGCTGAGACTCAGCTATTTGTTACAAGAGTAGGTTACAATCTGTTTACACCTCAAGTTAGGTTATAGTTCACTGTGTCTGAAGAAACTTTTAGGCCACAGTTAAATTAAAATAGTAATTATTCCTCAAGGTCATAGAGCTCATTAGTGTAAGTGCTGGGATTTGAGCCCATGCAGTTTTGGCTCTAAAAGAGCATTTGAGGAATAGAGATCTATAAAGGCTGCCAGGAAGGACATGCTTAAATAAATTCAATAGGTTAGAGACAAAACAAGTTAGTGTCCTACAAGGTAATAAGATTGTGGCCATTTGGGGTATTTTTCTACTGGAGAGATGTCATGTGCATCTCTACCAGACAAAAATCTACAAGTTAGCATGTAACTTGACAGAGACTGGGTGGGCCTAGTTAATAGTAAATAGGGTGGCAAAAATGGTCATTTCCCCAGAAAATTAAATCATCCTTGGGTGGGCCTGTCATACAGAACTCAAGTATGACACTGAAAAAACATGCAGCCTTTTTTTTTTTTTTGCCTTATTTCCATGTTTTGGATAATTTCTAACAAGAGTCAGAATCTTTACACACTTAGGCCGGCCCGTGGCTCACTCGGGAGAGTGCGGTGCTGATAACACCAAGGCCACGGGTTCGGATCCTATATAGGGATGGCCGGTTTGCTCACTGGCTGAGCGTGGTGCTGACAACACCAAGCCAAGGGTTGAGATCCCCTTACCGGTCATCTTTAAAAAAAAAAAAAAAAAAAGAATCTTTACACACTTTTTCCCTGACCACAGTTTATATTGAGCAAAGCTGGGATTTTGACTCCAAAGCTCATACCCCTTCCACCATACCCAACTGACACATCGTATCTTGTATCTGAGAGGGGTGCTACAGAGATTTTCAGGTTCTAGGACTGACAACTGAATATCTCTTACCAGGACCAAGTTCTTTTAGAACTTGTAAGTTTGAACCTTGTTTCTAGATTTCCTCAAAGCTTATCCATTTAGTCCCATTGATTTTCCTACTATCAGAGCGTTTTCTGCTCCCAGAGACCTAACAAATGCCTTGCCTTCATATTGTTCACTTGCCAATGTCTAAGGACAAAATTACAGCAAACTTAGTTTAAAGATCTCAATTGGCTTTATTGCCAGATTCTAGTATCTGGCGACACTTCATTCCCTAAAATAGAATGTGTTCCAATGAGCCCAGCAAAAGAGATAAGTTACAGACAGAAAAAGTGCTGAAGAAAGGATACACAAAGAACAAAAAATGATTGGTCATTTCAAAGTTACTTTCCTTGTATGGTGGGGACAGGGAGACAGGTCAATAGAAAAATAACTGACTATTTGGGCCGGCCCGGTGGCGCACTGCTACAGTGCGCCGCTTGTGAGCGCGGTGGCACTCCCGCCGAGGGTTCGGATCCCACATACAGACTGGTTCCCGCTCACTGGCTGAGCGAGGTGCGGGTGTGACATGGAGGGTTGTGATCCCGTTGCCGGGGTCCGGTACGGGCGCAACACTGAGGGTTGCAATCTGTTGCTGGACATTAAAAAAGACAAAAAGGAAAAAAAAAAAAAGAAAAAGAACTGACTATTCAATATCAGGTTACATCAGGCTATCCCTTTTGTGTAAGAATTAAAGCAGAAGGGACAAGGGCCGGCCCATGGCTCACTCGGGAGAGTGTGGTGCTGATAACACCAAGGCCACGGGTTTGGATCCTATATAGGAATGGCCGGTTTGCTCACTGGCTGAGTGTGGTGCTGACAACACCAAGCCAAGGGTTGAGATCCCCTTACCGGTCATCTTTTTTTTTTTTTTTTAAAAAGATGGTAACATCAGGGTCATGGGTTCAAATCCCCTTCCTGGCCAGTAACAACAACAACAACAAAATTGTAATAAATACTAAAAAGGCAAAAATCTGGGTGTTTGTTGTTAAGAGTATATGAAGGTGGCAAGAAAAGGCTTTCCCGAAAAAATCATGTTAAAGCTGACAAATGAAATTTGAAAAGGACTTGGCCAAGAAAAGAGGAAGTCAAGATCCTTTTAGGCAGGGAATTCTAAGACCTGAGAAAATTAAAAGCAAGTTCAATGTGGCTACAGCAAAAGCCATCAAGAAAAAGGTGTGACTGCCCCTGGGAGACCTAAGACCCCAAGTTAAGAACTTTTGAATTTATTCTAAAGCCAAAGGAAAACCATTCACTCAATAACCAATATTTTCTGCACTATTATGTGAAGATTTGCTAAGCACTGGCCCTATAGCAATGAAAAGACAATAAAACCTCTGCCCTTGGGCCGGCCCGTGGCTCACTCGGGAGAGTGCGGTGCTGATAACACCAAGGCCCCGTGTTCGGATCCCATATAGGGATGACCGGTTCGCTCACTGGCTGAGCGTGGTGCTGACAACACCAAGTCAAGGGTTAAGATCCCCTTACCGGTCATCTTTTAAAAAAAAAAAAAAAAAACCTCTGCCCTTATGAGGGGAGCAGAACAAGAAGGTCCGTTGGTTTTACTCTGAGGTGAAGGATTTTGAGCTGAGGAAGGACGTGACCTTTGTGTATTTTAAAACCTCACTTAGGCTCCCACACTTCCCTATAAGCCATTCCCTCCATCAACTAAAGTATCTTTTACAGATGTAGCCAGGCCTGGTCCTTCCCCTGCTTAAAACCCATCTATTGTTTCTTCTTGGACAGAGATGAAAACTCACACTCCTAAAACAAAGAAATTAACACCTAAGTATGAAAGAAATTTCAGCAAAATATGTCAACTTGAAAAGAAAATATGTCTGATTTTTTTCTTTTTTCTTTTTGTTTAAAGATGACTGGTAAGGGAATCTTAACCCTTGACTTGGTGTTAGCACCACGCTCACCCAAGTGAGCTAACCGCCCATCCCTATATAGGGATCTGAACCTGTGGCCTTGGTGTTATCAGCACCACACTCTCCCAAGTGAGCCATGGGCCGGCCCATCTCTGATTTTTTCCAAACAGGTTTTTACCTATGGTGATTAAGGGGGGTGGGGGAATCCCTTTCTAGATTAAAATCAGATTCCAGAGGAATTTTAGAAGTCACTTTAAAGGGATCTGGGTATGGAGATCAGTGTTCTTTAGTTTATCTATTCAGCCCAAACCATATCTCCACTTAAAGACCTCCCTCTCGTAAAGGAAAAAAAGTTTTCATCTTATTCTTGAAACTGCATATCACAAATGCACCATGTAAACAGAGGTTTGTGAAACAGCCTCTTGATGTGCTCTTCTGTACTGGCTTCTTCTTACCTCTCTGCTTCTGTCCTCCCAGAACCCTGCTTTGGGGAGATCTCCTCTGAATAATTCAATTTGGTCTCTATAGATGTATATGTATATATGTGTATGTATTTATATATATTTGTACAAATGGTCCCTGACTTACAATGGTTTGACTTATGATTTTTCAACTTTATAATGGTATGATACAAATTCAGTAGAGACTGTACTTTGGGGCCGGCCCGTGGCTCACTTGGGTGAGTGTGGTGCTGATGACACCAAGTCAAGGGTTAAGATCCCCTTACCGGTCATCTTTAAAAAAAAAATATTTATTTTATGTGTATATTTGTATATGATTAGAAAAAAGCCTTTGGCGGCCCGGTGGCGCACTGGATAGTGCGCCGCTTGGGAAGCACGGCGGCGCTCCCGTCCGAGGGTTCGGATCCCACGTACAGACCGGCTCCCGCTCACTGGCTGAGCGAGGCGCGGGAGCAACGCCGAGGCTTGCGATCCCGTCGCCGGTCCCCGATCCGGTACGGGGGCAACACTGAGGGTTGCGATCCATTGCCGGACACGGAAAAAAGACAAAAAAAAAAAATAAAAAAGAAAAAAGCCTTTGGTATGTAACTATTGATACTACCATTCTTTTGTTTTGGTTTTTTTTTTGGCAGCTGGGCGATATATGGATTGAAACCTGGAACATGGTGTTGTCAGCACCACGCTCTAGCCAGCTGAGCTAACTTGCCAGCCCTACTCATTATTGAGTATGAGTGGTATATAACATTTAAGTTTTCAGATCATGCATTTTTCAAATGTTTGATATTTTCCACAACCTTACTTCTGATTAGTTGTGTCACACACAAAAATTTAGTCTACTATTTAAAGTATATAATACTTTACTATTTAAATTTATATTTGTAGAAACTAACAAACTAAAGTGAGGGTTTTTTTTTGTTTTTTTTTTAAAAGATGACCGGTAAGGGGATCTTAACCCTTGACTTGGTGTTGTCAGCACCACGCTCACCCAGTGTGCTAACCGGCCGTCCCTATATGGGATCCGAACCCGGGGCCTTGGTGTTATCAGCACCGCACTCTCCCGAGTGAGCCACGGGCCGGCCCCAAACTAAAGTGAGTTTTAAGACTATCATAAAATAATGATAGTCAATTATTGGATTAAAATTTGTTTCTCGAGGTGTGAATGACCCATTTTATTTGGAATTTTACTTCAAGAAGAATTTATACTTGTTAGCAGACACACTTTCAGTGATTGTTCTCTAATTAGATAACATCTGACCACAAACCAAATAAGTCAGAGGGAATACAAGTGGGAATCTCAGCACTACTTTTTGTTTTTTTTGGTGCTGGCTGGTAAGAGGATCCAAACTCTTGACTCTGGTGTTATCAACACCACGCTCTAACCAACTGAGCTTGCTGGCCAGCCCCCCATCTTAGTACTTTTAACAATTCTTAAAAGGTCACTGGGACAGTTCCCTTCCCTCACCTCACCCCTTCCTTACAAATACAACTTTGTGTCTGAGGCATGTCCAACAGATGTCCTCCAACGAAGTCTCTGTCTCCTCCAGTAAGCCTGTCCTGGCCTAGGCTGGGTTAGGTGCCCCTTTAACAGGTCTCCTTGGCTGCCATGCATCTGATCCCCCATCCTAGCTGGCACATCTAGAAATGCATTGTCATCTTTCTATTGACTTCTCAGTCTTCACTCCCCACCAAATTATGAGCTGCTTTTTATCCCTAAGGCCAAGCAGGGAACTAGTCATTGGTCCACAAATATTTATTTGAATGTCTATTCTGTGCCAGGGACTGTGCTAGATTCTGGAATTGCAAAGGTGACCAAAACAGTAAAAACTGACATCATAAACTTATAGTCTGATGGGAGAACCAGTCCTTAAATAAATACACAAGTAACTAATTAAATGAAATGATGTTTGGGGCCACTAAACCCAAGTACCAGGTGCTAACAGAGCATATACAACTTTTGTAGAACTTGATCTAGTTAAAGTGAATGTTTCCTGGAGGATGTGACATTTAAGCTGAGTCCTGAAGACTGAGAACAGTTGCCTAAACAGAGCATGTCCATATGGGCAGGGGGATAGGTGGGGTTTTGAGGCCCAGAAGAACCCTCCAGGTAGTTGGGACAGCACACAGAAGGAGCCTGAGGCTGGAAATGGCCAGTGTGGTAGAGCTGGTGAGAGAAGGAAAGGGGGCAGCTGAGGCCAAGGGCAGCTCTTCCTAGGAGGAGCTTGAACATTTCCTTAAAAGAAATGTGAAGGCACTAAGGGGATTTTAGACGAGAAATGATGTGATCAGATAATCAGATGTGCATTTTTTAAAGTTGACCTTTTTAGGCTGTTAGATGAAGGGTGGAATGTAGAGGAGCAGGAATGGGCAAAGGGAGATTAGTTAAGGCAAGAGATAATGGAGGCTTAACGAGTGAGTGTGGAGTGAATGACTGAACTTTAGAACCAAAGGAGTATAGGATATAATGCCTGGAAAATCCCCAGAAATCCCATTCAGGTTTTTCATCTCAGTTAACTCGGAAACTGAGTCTCAGAGTGGCAGTATGAATGACTCAATGCCTTATGGCTTATTCATAGCAGAGCTAAGATTACAGACCAGTTATGCATTTTGTCTCTTTCCAACTTTTTTCATGGACCTTCTCATGTGACTCAGCTAGTTTTTGAATTTAAAAAAAAGCAGTGCTTTTATGGACTGGCCAGTTAGCTCACTTGGTTAGAGCATGGCGTTATAACACCATGGTCAAGCGTTTGGATCCCTATACTGGCCAGCCACCAAAAAAAACTAAGGACAAAAAAAAGTGCTTTTCTAGCTGATGGATGTATGGAGATCATTAAACTATTCTCTCTACCTTGATATGTTTGACAATGTTGATAGTAAGCGGTTTTATAAGAAGCAATGCTTTTAAAACTGTTGTTGCTTAGGTACAAATTCAAGGCAGTTTGGCAAAGGAAGCCAGTCCTTGCCTTCCTGGCGCCGGATGCTCATATGGCGCCTTCTGAGCCTGGTAGACTCAGCAAGTGGTATTTGCATTGACTGCCACAGTCCTGCACAATGCCAGAATGCTGGACTCCTTGGTGCTTGCCTGGGGCAAGACACATAAACTCCGGCCCTTCTGTAGAATGAGAGTCCTTAACTATTAGACAGGGAATGTTGCCAGACTGAAGTGAGTCATTGTATGTAGAGGTCTCTGCCTGCCCCACATTCCCTAATCAATGAATGTTATTTTTTTTAAAAAATTTTTCCTGGAGGCCGGCCCGTGGCTCACTCGGTAGAGTGCGGTGCTGATAACACCAAGGCCACGGGTTCAGATCCTATATAGGGATGGCCGGTTTGCTCACTGGCTGAGCGTGGTGCTGACAACACCAAGCCAAGGGTTGAGATCCCCTTACCGGTCATCTTTAAAAAAAAAAAAAAAAAAAAAAAAAAATTTTTCCTGGGCTGGCCTGTGGCTCACTCGGGAGAGTGCGGTGCTGATAACACCAAGGCCCCGGGTTCGGATCCCATATACAGATGGCCGGTTCGCTCACTGGCTGAGCGTGGTGCTGACAACACCAAGTCAAGGGTTAAGATCCCCTTACTGGTCATCTTTAAAAAAAAAAAAATTTTTTTTCCTTAAAATTGGGTAATCAGTTTTACTACAGCCATCTGCATAAACCACCAAGAATGACCAAGTAGTTGTCTATACAGGTTTTATATTACTTGTTAAACTTGAAGAGGGTCTAGCATTTTTTTTGTGTTTAAATCAGGGATTATTACTCATTTTATAGCCTCAGAATACAGAAAGCAAAGATAACAGCTTTTATTTACTAAAACAATTATGTGGAAGGTTGGTGAGTGGTGGGTAATCCTATTTGCTTTCAGTCGGAAATCCATGGCTCTTGGTGGCTGGTGGTTGAGAGCTTAAAGGGACTGGGTTAGGCTGTTAGCTTGCTTGGAAGAACATGGTGCTAGTAACATCAAGGTCATGGGTTTGGATCCCCACATCAGCCAGCTGCTTGCCCCCCTGAAACAATAACAACAACAACAACAACAAAAAGAGAGTTAAAGGGATTAGCTTTAGCCCTCAGTTTCTTTTTCATAGTGGCTGGTATGGTGGGCCTATCTCAGAAGATATGCTCAAGGAACTCTTCAAATAGCACCCTCAATTTTATCCTCTTCCCAATCTTTCTACTCCATATAGATTCCCTGGTATACAGAAGACATTCTCACCTTCGCATTTACTCTCCTTTAAAAAATTTCCTTTTACGGGCCAGCCCTGTGGCTCACTCGGGAGAGTGCGGTGCTGATAACACCAAGGCCACGGGTTCGGATCCCATATAGGGATGGCCGGTTGGCTCACTGGCTGAGCGTGGTGCTGACAACACCAAGTCAAGGGTTAAGATCCCCTTACCGGTCATCTTTTTAAAAAAAATTAAAAAATAAATAAGAAATTAGTTAAATGAGTTACTCTGCTAAAAATTGCTTTTTAAAAAACTCTAGAGTGCTAGGTCACCAGTGCTGGTTGTTATTGTCATTTGCTCTGGTAAGTTTCCTAGTCACTCACAGTTTCCCTTCTGCTGAGCATAATGAGTGATTTAGCCTGAGGAGGAACGATAGAAGGGAACAGAACAAAACAGACTAATGACAATAATAATATAGGTATACACTCCTGTATTTAGATACTACTTTCAATTTTAGAAGTGCTTTCATGTATATTATCTCATTATTTCCGGTACGGGGGCAACACTGAGGGTTGCGATCCGTTGCCGGACACGGAAAAAAGACAAAAAAAAAATAAAATAAAATAAAAAAATAATAATAATAAAGATGACCGGTAAGGGGGTCTTAACCCTTGACTTGGTGTTGTCAGCACCACGCTCAGCCAGTGAGCAACCGGCCATCCCTATATGGGAACCGAACCCATGGCCTTGGTGTTATCAGCACTGCACTCTCCCGAGTGAGCCACAGGCCGGCCCTACTGGTCATCTTTAAAAAAAAAAAAAAAAAAAATCTCCTTTTGACCCCAATCTTACATTGGTGAGAGTAGATACAAAGGGGCAGACTCGGCACATTTTAAGTACCTAATAACTGCTGAGCAAATGAAACAAATAATAAGCAAATCTGAGCCATAAAATTTAAATATAACATTATATGATGCATATTATAATGCATAGTGTAGAAAGTGAAATACCCTCAATAGCCCCAGTTAGTATTTTGACCACCAGCTGAACATTCTCACATATTAGTATCTCTATGTGCTGTGGGAAGTTAAGTTGGGTCAAAGGCTTTAGGTTTGTATGTGTGTGTGTATGTGTATGTTTTTACTATGGCAATGACAATTTCTTTTTAAAAAGTTGTAACAACTTACACTCCTCCAAACCTATTGTGGTGAGATGGTCTATGCTGATTTCATTTCACTTTTAAAATCCTTATTTTCTAAATTACGAAAGTAATATAATACATTCTTTTGTTGAAATGAGACCAATTTGGTAGCATAAAAAGTAGAAAATTAAGGTTTTTCCCACTCTCCATATAATTTCTGGGATTATTATTATTATTATTATTACTATTTGGTGGCTGGCTGCTACAGGGATCCAAACCCTTAACCTTGTTGTTACAAGGCTATGTTCTAATCAACTAAGCTTAGCTGGCAATCCCCTCTGGGATTATTCTATTTTATTTATTTTATTTTATTTTACTTTATTTCATTTTTTTTAGAGACCGGTAAGGGGATCTTAACCTTTGACTTGGTGTTGTCAGCACCACTCTCCCAAGTGAGCCAACCAGCCATCCCTATATAGGATCCAAACTCGTGGCCTTGGTTTTATCAGCACCACACTCTCCCAAGTGAGCCACAGTCCAGCCCCTCTGGGATTATTTTAGAACTAGGAGAAGATATGGCCAATGTAGTAAACTCTCCAAACCAATATACTTCTCTTTTTTGTTTTTTCTTTCTTTTTTTTTTTTTAAAAGATGACCGGTAAGGGGATCTTAACCCTTGACTTGGTGTTGTCAGCACCAGGCTCAGCCACTGAGCCAACCGGCCATCCCTATATAGGATCCGAACCCGCGGCCTTGGTGTTATCAGCACCGCACTCTCCCGAGTGAGCCACGGGCCAGCCCCTGTTTTTTCTTTTTTCTCAGAATATGTAACTAACCTATGTCACTGCTAAGAAATTCTAGGAGTAGGGCCGGCCTGTGGCTCACTCAGGAGAGTGTGGTGGTGATAACACCAAGGCCACGGGTTCGGATCCCATATAGGGATGGCCGGTTCGCTCACTGGCTGACTGTGGTGCTGACAACACCAAGTCAAGGGTTAAGATCCCCTTACCGGTCATCTTTAGAAAAATAAAATAAAATAAATTCTAGGAGAGACCTGCCTAGGCCTCCTAGGCCTCAGGCACTCTTATTTTTTAAGATTCTATCTTATATCTTCCCAATCATCTTCAAATGAACCCGCATCAAATGTATGTATGTATACACATATATATATTTATTTGCAATAATTTAACATTCTTTTCTCTTAAAAATACTTGGCTATAAGTAACATTTAATTTATCAGCTGGCCGGTTAGCTTAGTTGGTTAGAGTATAGTGCTGATACCACTAGGGCCCAGGATTCTATTCCTGTACCAGCTAGGTACCAGAGAAGAAAAAAAAGTTTCTTTATCAGCTATAATTTCTCAGTAATTGTTCTGCACACTCAGGATTTCCTAGAGTGAAAAAATCTAACCTATTAATTAAAAAAAAAATTTGTATAAATGCTAAATTTATATATTAGAGTACTTGGCTGTACTCTAACCAACAGAGCCAACTGGACAGCCCCAGTGCTAAATTTATGAATTAAATAAGTTGACATACATATTTTGTAGACATTCAATTAAACCTTTATCCATTTCTATCTTACAATTTACTTTTCAAAGTTTGGAATCACAAACATTATTTAAGTCCCAACATTTTCATAAATTTTTGTAAACTAGCTGACCTGGCTTAGAAATGATCTATCCCCTCTGGTTAAGATGGAGGAATAGACAGTCCCCAGCGTCACTCTCTCCCACAAATCAACCAATTTACAACTATTAAAAAGCAACAACTGCCAAGCTGGGGCCGCTAGAGCCCAGGGGAAAAGGAGAGACCTACAGAGTTCATGAAGGTGGGAGAAGCCACGATGAGAAAGAAAGAATGGCTCTGACCGTTTCGAGCCCTGGCCACTTCAAGGCTGGCCCTGGTGAGCACATGGAGCAAGAGCTGGCAGAAACTGCAGCTGTGCCCTTTGTATGAAGTTGCTTGGAGGCAGCAGGAGAGAAAATGGTCTTGGTGGCCCCCAGGGTTTCACTAACAGGGTTCCCATGGACCCACATAGGAACGAGGGACACCACAGACAACTCAGAGGCCGATGAGGGACCTGCACATGGCCCGTCCCATGGGAAGTGTTTGGAGCGCAGGCAGTGGTGGAGATGGGCCCACAGGGGGAACTTTGAGGCACAGCATGGACAGCTCATCTGCCCCCCAATCAGCGCAGGACCACTCAGTAAAGACTGGTCAGGAATATAGAATGGCAGGGGGTGCAGTTTGCTGAAAAGTCTCAGGCCTAGACCAGAGTTTCCACACAGCCCAGGTGTACCAGACCTCACAGGAACCAGAAGTGCTGGAAAGGTCAACAATTAAAACCTGAACTGCACAAAAAACCCTTCCCCAGGGAATCAGCAGCAAAGCAGCAATTTAGCTCAACCACAAGGCTCAAGTGCTGGTCCCCGCAGGAAATTCCTCCATTTTAGAAATAAGCAAAGGACAACAAATTAGTTCCAGTGCAGAGTTTAAGTGGTGGGAATAGCGGATAATCCAACACAGAACTGAAAGAAAAAACAAAAATCCCACAGACCAGAGACAAAGTTCTGATATTAATCAATAAAGGTCTAACACCACTGGCATCTAGTGAGTGCTACTGGCATCGAGTGGGTAGAGGCAAGGATGCTGTTAACATCCTATAGTGCAGGGACAGTCCCCCTACAGTGATTAATTTTCAAGCCCAAAATGTTAGTGCTGAGTCTGAGAAACTCTGAGCTAGGCTAAGTGATATTTAAGACATTGCTGGGTTGAATGTGTGTGATTCAGATTATAAAATATAATTTCATTATAACACAAAATTCAAACATAAGAAAAATATTTTAAAACAGAAGTCTTCTGTCATCCTATTTCCCAAATTCTCATAAACAACTTGAAATGATATTCTGGATACTTCTTATGCCAATATCTATCTTTTTAAAAAAAATAATAACTAGCTCATGCTGTATGTTCTATTCTGAATCCTGCTTTTTCAAAAATGGCACGATGTGCCTTAGATATCTTTTTATACTAATACACACTTCTATTTTGTCCCTTTCAGAAAACATGTCATTGAATGACTATGCCCCAAACTAATTCCCTACTGGCACATATTTGGGCTGTTTCCTGTTTTCTGCAATTGCATAGTGTTGCAGTCACTATCCTATACGTATATCTTTGTTGACTTTTGTGTGCATTTTTGTACAGTAAATTCTTAGAAGTGAAATTTCTGGGACGAAGTGTATGTAAAATGAAATCTTTTTTTTTTTTTTTTTTAAAGATGACCGGTAAGGGGATCTTAACCCTTGGCTTGGTGTTGTCAGCACCACGGTCTCCCAAGTGAGCTAACCGGCCATCCCTATATAGGATCCGAACCCGGGGCCTTGGTGTTCTCAGCACCGCACTCTCCCGAGTGAGCCACAGGCCGGCCCTAGCACCACACTCTCTCAAGTGAGTGACAGGCCGGCCCCAACAAATATTTTTAAAAACAAACAAAAAGCTCTCATTATGGTCTTAGATCTAGACCCTTCCCTTCTCTTGCATACCTCTGCATCTCAGGGAGCTAGCTTTTGCCACCCTTATTCCCCAGGCTTTCTGTAAGTTTAACCTGGCTGGGTTTGGCCCATGGGAAGTGCTGGTGAGAGACTGGAATAGTGAGGAAGGGAGAAGTCAGGTATTTTCCCTCTCCTTCTGTCCTGGGCAGTGTCTTAACAAGGTCAGTCATCTCCTCCTTTGCTCCAGCTTCTTCTTTCTTCCAGCTCCTCTTTTGCTTCATCCAGCTTTTCCTTTGTTCCAACTTCTCCTCGGTTCTAGCCCCTCCATGCTCCATGGATCCTGCCTAAACAGGCCCAGAGTGGTTCCAGCTCCTGTTGAGGGTCCCTAACTTCTTGGCTGCCCTGTTGGGCTTCTTAGCTCCTCTGTCATCTCTGTGAACAATTCCTTGCCTCAAATTCCCTCTGTTTTAAATACTTAAAATGGGGTTAGCTGGTTAGCTCAGTTGGTTAGAGCGTTAACTGTTATAAAACCCAGATAAAGGGTTTGGATCCCCATACTGTCCAGCCACCAAAAAAATAAATAAATACATAAAATAGATTCTGTTTTCTGATAGGGGCTTGACTGATACACTCATCACCCCACCATCCTAGCATTATTTTCTTGGCATGTTTTCTTTTTCTTTCTTTCTTTTTTTCTTTTGGCAGCTGGCTGATTCAGGGATCCAAACCCATAGACCTTGGTGTATAAGGCTGCACCCTAACTAACTGAGCTAACCGGCCAGCAGTCTTTTTATTTAATAAGTGTTGAATGAATAAAATCTTAGCATATTTTCTTCCACATACTCACATATTTTTACATCCTCTAGGCCATGTAAGTTAATATTTTGTCTTCTATTTTCTTCATTTAGCATTATATCATAAACATATAATAAAAACATTTTTTTGAGTACTTTTTTTCTTTCTTTTTGGCAGCTGGCATGTATGAGCATCCAAATCTTTGACCTTTTAACTACTTTTAATAATTATCATATTTAATGGCTGATAGTATTTTTTTTCTTGTTGATGTACTATGAATTGTTAATCTAATCATTTAATCTATATTTTTGTTTTATTTTTTATTTTTTGTCCTTTTTGAGACCTGCCACACCGCGCTCAGCCAGTGAGCGCTGTGAGCGCACAGGTCATCCCTATATAGGATCCGAACCCGCAGAGGGAGCGCTGCTGCGCTCCCAGCGCCGCACTCTCCCGAGTGCGCCACGGGCTTGGCCCTTAATCTATATTTTTAAATTGTTTGCTGTGAGAAATGAAACTAACCTACTTTCTTGTTCTTGTGCTAAACAATTCTGAGATCAGGCAAAAATAGCTTAGTTATTTGCTCTATCTGCAAAATTCTTGCTTCTGGAAGATACTGCTATGAATCAACTAAAATTGTTTGCTTATCAAAATTACAACTTGCTCATTTTTTTTTTTTTTTTTTTTTTTTAAGATGACTGGTAAGGGGATCTCAACCCTTGGCTTGGTGTTGTCAGCACCACGCTCAGCCAGTGAGCAAACCGGCCATCCCTATATAGGATCCGAACCCGTGGCCTTGGTGTTATCAGCACCGCACTCTCCCGAGTGAGCCACGGGCTGGCCTACAACTTGCTCATTAATACTTGTTCCAAGGCCATCCCGTTGCTATGCTCGCCAATCCTAAAGTACTATGTTATAAGCTCTGCCCGTTCCTAAACTGTTTCCTGCCTTGTTACACCTGCCTTATAAGTCATCTAAACTGGGCCTAAACTCCTATGAATACCCTCCCTTGACTACTAAAATTCCGTCAACGTGCTCTTCTCCCTGGTGGTACAGTATTCTAAAAAACCTAGCTTTGCTTAATCAACTAGTTTTTCTGGTGGTCTTTTGGGAGGTTAATGGTTGACAGCAATAATCTACATCACTGGATAGTCATGAGCAGTGAATGAAATCAAGCAACAGTAAACAGCATTGTACTTTCCAATGCATGGCAGCAGCCCCTGAGATGGTCCCCGATCATCACTTTCCTCCTTTTCCCCTTTGTCTAACCATCAAGGCCTAATGTGACTTGAGAAACTTAGAAGTGAAAAGTAAGGAACTGACGTTTACTGAGTGAGCACTTACTATGTGCCAGGCACTCTGCGAGGTGTTCTCCACCTAATGTCTTATTTGGTCCTCACTTCAGCCTTGTCAAGTTGGGGTTACTATTCTGATTCTCTAGACTAAGAAACTGAGGCTGAGAGAAGTCAAGGGATTTGCCTAAGGTCTGACTCTTAAGTGGCAAAGACAGGATTCCACCCAGATCAGTCTGACTCAGCTTGTACTTTCTTGCCTTTATTACTTTACTTCCCAGACTTATATTGTTTTTACGGCAGTTATAGGAAGTGAGGATGATATTTCAGGGTAGGATATTGCTCAGCTCCTTATGTAGAACCCCACAGAGGAAAATAACATTCTAGAGCAGCACTGACCAAATAGGAATATGAGTATAATGCAAGCTATGTTTGTTATTTTAAATTTTCTAGTACTCACAACTGAAAATGGTAAAAAAAAAAAAAGTGAAATTAATTCTTTTAAATTTTATTTTAAAATGATTATAGATTAACAGGAAATTGCAAAAATAGTACAGAGAGGTCCTGTGTCCTCCTGCATCCACTCTCCCCCAATGATAACATCTTATACAATTACAGTACAATATCAAAACAAAGAAATTGACCTTGGTACAATCCCACAGACTTTATTTGGATTTCACCAGATTTACATGCGTATAGAACTGTTCCGTCACTGCAAAGATTTTACACTTCTTTACCTGCCTCCCACCCCATACCATCCTTGTGCCTTAAACAGAGAAGGTGCTTAATAAATACCTGCTGACTAAAACTACTTTACCTTTTTCTCTGTGTGTCTCTTATAAGGACACTTGTCATTGGATTTAAGATATACTCAGATAATCCGGGATGATCTCCTCATCTCAAGGTCCTTAATTTAATTGCATCTGCAAAGGCCCTGAGACAGGATTATGCCTGTCATGTGTAGCTGGAGCCCAGTGAGCAATAGTGAGAAAAGGAGATGTAGTAGGAGATATTAGGGAAGAATAGTAGGAGGAGATGCATAATTTAGAATAACAATTGAGAAATACCAATTGACTTAGTTGCAGCTTGAAATCAAAGTACTTGAGGGGGGTATATTAACTATTAAGTTTCTTAATGAGCATGGATTTAATGTCAGGAGAGATAAATAGTCTGAACATTTATTCTAAGCCATAGAAGATCCAAGTGAAATAACCTTGTCCTAAATCTAGATTTCTGTCTGCCAGATTCAGCATCTCAATCCTCTCTGGACAGTGTTAGGTGAATAGTGCCAATTTTTTCCTTTTCGTCCTTTCTAGATTACATACAGACTAGCTTCTATGGAAATACATTCTTCTGAGCACAATACAGGTATATAGACTTCATCTCCATCCAAATCCACTCACTTGATTAGGTTAAGGTTTGACTGTGACAACCATGATTATGCATTATGAGTGGATTGCATTGGTATGGTTGTGCTTTTCTTTTTCTTTTTTTTTTGGTGGCGGGATGGTACAGGGATTGAACCCTGGACCTTGGTGTTATCAGCACCCCATTCTAACTAGCTAAGCTAACCAGCCAGCCCCTGGTTGTGCTTTCCTTTTTTTTTAAAAAAAAGATAACTGGGCCGGCCTGTGGCTCACTCGGGAGAGTGCGTAATGTCCACAGGATCTGTAGTAATATCCTCTTACTGCTAATGTTAGTAATTTCTGCACTGTGTCCTTATCTTTTTAGTTAACCTGGCTATAGCCTTATCAATTTTACTGATCTTTTTAGAAAACCAGATTTTTTATTGTTGTTGGTTTTATCTGTTGATTTCCTGTTTTCAATATTATTTATTTCTGCTCTAATTCTTTTTTTTTTTTTAAAGATGACCAGTAAGGGGATCTTAACCCTTGACTTGGTGTTGTCAGCACCACGCTCTCCCAAGTGAGCTAACCAGCCATCCCTATATAGGGATCCGAACCCGTGGCCTTGGTGTTATCGGCACCACACTCTCCCAGGTGAGCCACTGGCCAGCCCTCTGGTTGTACTTTTCTTTTTTTTCTTTTTTTTTTTTTAAAAAAAAAGATGACCGGTAAGGGGATCTTAACCCTTGACTTGGTGTTGTCAGCACCATGCTCAGCCAGTGAGCGAACCGGCCATCCCTATGTGGGATCCGAACCCATGGCCTTGGTGTTATCAGCACCGCACACTCCCGAGTGAGTCACGGGCCGGCCCTGGTTGTACTTTTCTGAGAGACTTCATCACTGCTGATTTTATACTTCATTGGAGCAAGCCACGCCCATACATAAAAGGGTGACTGTCCCATCCTGACTCCAGGCACTGTATCTTCAGTCTTATTTCGCTCAAACTCCAGTTGGTTTGCCAGCTGGTTTGCAATTGGTTTAGCTGACTTTTCTACATCCCTTCTCCTGCCTCTTCAACTTTCTGGAGGACCAGTCCCCTAGCTTCTCCTGGAATGACACATTAGGAACAACCTTAAGGTAACAGATCTCCGTATTTTGGATTTTCCATGTAACCTGTGTCCATGGCTGCTTAGTTTCCTTTTTTTGAAACTTCACCTTCTCCTTGAAATGGCTGAAAGCAATTTCTCCTTCAAGCTCTAAAAGCTTTTATCATCTGTGCTTTTACTAAAGCAGGTTATTTCCCCAACTAGATTCTAGGCTGGTGAAGGTCAAAACCCATTTTATACTTTACCTGCTTCCTACCCACCAGACCATGCTTGTGCCTTAAATTTTTTTTTTTTTTTTAAAAGATGACCTGGCGTTGTCAGCACCACGCTCAGCCAGTGAGCAAACCGGCCATCCCATATATGGGATCCGAACCCGTGGCCTTGGTGTTATCAACACCGCACTCTACTGAGTGAGCCACAGGCCGGCCCCATGCCTTAAATTTTTTTTTTTGGGGGGGGGCAGCTGGTTGGGGTGGGGATCTGAACCTGTGACCTTGGTGTTATAATGCTGTGCTCTAACCAACCAGTCCTACACTTGTACCTTAATGGAGAAGTTGCTTAATAAATACCTGATGGATAAAACAGCTTTAAGGATAGGAAGCCACTTTTAGTATAAATTAGTAGAGACTGTTTCGGGAGGTACATATGTCTTAGATATGACATTGGTGAAAGGATTTTGAACACTCTATAAAAATAAGGCAAGTAACCAAAACACCCACGCAAAGAAAAACTAATCTAGGGCCGGCCCGTGGCTCACTCGGGAGAGTGTGGTGCTGATTACACCAAGGCCCCGGGTTTGGATCCCATATAGGGATGGCCGGTTCGCTCGCTGGCTGAGCGTGGTGCTGACAACACCAAGTCAAGGGTTAAGTTCCCCTTACCGGTCATCTTTAAAAAAAAAAAAAGAAAAACTAATCTATTGTTTACCATTATATTTTTCGAAAGTCAGGCTTACTGAGGTATAATTTGCATTTAGTAAAATTCACCTTTTTAAGTTCAGTTTTATGAATCTTGAAAAGTTATGCAGTTGTGTAGCCATCACCATAGTCAAAATGTAGATAATTTACATCACCCCCAAATTTCCCTTGTGCCCTATTATAGCCAGTCCCCTTCCATCGCCACCATCCCCTGGCAACCACTGATCTGATTAGTGTGTCTATAGCTCGCCTTTCCTAGAATGTATATAAATGGGGCCGGCTGGTGGCTCACTCAGGAGAGTGTGGTGCTGATAACACCAAGGCCACAGGTTCGGATCCCATATAGGGATGGCCGGTTCGCTCGCTGGCTGAGCGTGGTGCTGACAACACCAAGTCAAGGGTTAAGTTCCCCTTACCGGTCATCTTTAAAAAAAAAAAAAGAAAAACTAATCTATTGTTTACCATTATATTTTTCGAAAGTCAGGCTTACTGAGGTATAATTTGCATTTAGTAAAATTCACCTTTTTAAGTTCAGTTTTATGAATCTTGAAAAGTTATGCAGTTGTGTAGCCATCACCATAGTCAAAATGTAGATAATTTACATCACCCCCAAATTTCCCTTGTGCCCTATTATAGCCAGTCCCCTTCCATCGCCACCATCCCCTGGCAACCACTGATCTGATTAGTGTGTCTATAGCTCGCCTTTCCTAGAATGTATATAAATGGGGCCGGCTGGTGGCTCACTCAGGAGAGTGTGGTGCTGATAACACCAAGGCCACAGGTTCGGATCCCATATAGGGATGTCCGGTTAGCTCACTGGGTGAGCGTGGTGTTGACAACACCAAGTCAAGGGTTAAGATCCTCTTACTGGTCATCTTTAAAAAAAAAAAAAATGTATATAAATGGAATCATGAGATAAGTGGTCTTTTGTATTTGACTTCTTTCACTGAGTATACTGTTTTGAGATTCATCTCTGTATTTGCATGTATGGTTGGTTAGTTCCTTTTTATTGTTATTGAAGCGATCTAGAATATACCACTGTGGCATAAAATCATTATAATGATGATGATTTTTTGTTGGCTGACCGGTACAGGGATCCAAACCCTTGACCTTACAAAAATTATTTTGAGAATAAGACATTTGAGTTCTTGAAATCTTGAAATCTCTTATCTCCCTAAAAGCACAGCCTCCAAAAAGAACTCAGATGTCATAAATCCCTTCCAAGGGATCAACCAGGGAAGATTGACTCTTATCACCAGAGATGAGAAGTTTCCACACCACACCTAAGAAACATTGTAACAAAACTATCATCTCCCATCAATTCTCCTAAGGGTCCATTTGTCTTTCAAAAAAGTCATTCCTCTGAAGCTTACTTTAAATGGAGAAAAGAGAAAAAAAAAATGTCATTTGTTTTCCCATAAGTGCCCTTTCTTCCCCTCCTCTTCCCTGATTAAGAATCATTTGTTTTCCCTTTAAGTGTCCTCTCCCCTTTCCCATCCCCTATTAATATGGTATTTAAAAAGAAAAAAAAAAATGCATGGTGCTGATAACACATAGGTCCAGAATTCAACCCCTGTACCAACAACTGAAAAACAAACAAACACACACACACACACACACACACATATATATATATATATATGCCCCAAATTCTAACCTCCCATTAGTCATTTTTTTTTGTGAACTCTTGTGTACACATTAATAAAAATATGTAATTAAATTTTGTTTTTTTTCTTGCCAGTGTGTCTTTCGTTAGTTTAATTTGTAGCCTCCCCCAGTTATTGAACCTAAGAGGGTAGAAGAAAAGTTTTTCCTCCCAACACCATTATTCCATTGTATGGATATATTAACATTTGTTTTTCCATTCACTAGTTGAACTTCTGGATTGTTCCTAGTGTTTAGACACTTCCCTTCAGGGCCTTCATGTGGCATATGTTTTCAATTCTGTCTGATAAATATCTAGGATTGGGATGACTAGATTACAGGCTAAGTGCCTCTGTAAGAAACTCTATAAGAAACTCTAGGTTTCTAAAAGTGCTGGGTTTCCAAAATGCTTGTACCAGTTTGCATTTCCATCAGCAGTATGAGAGCTGTCATTGCTCAGCATCCTTTCCAGCACTTTATATTGTCAGCTTTAAGTTTTAGCTATTCTACTAGGCTTAGTGACACTTTTTTTTTTTTTTAAAGATGACCGGTAAGGGGATCTTAACCCTTGACTTGGTGTTGTCAGCACCACGCTCACCCAGTGAGGTAACCGGCCATCCCTATATGGGATCCGAACCCGTGGCCCTGGTGCTATCAGCACCGCACTCTCCCGAGTGAGCCACGGGCCGGCCCGGCTTAGTGACACTTTAAAGACAAATAAGGAAAATGTACAGGTTCACTCATCTAAGAAATATTAGTTGATAAAATCAGTGCCTGGTTTTAGTTTTGGTTGGGTTGATAAGCTTGGTCAGATGTTTGATTTTGTTTACTGTGTCAGGAATATCAACATGTTGAACCAAGGTCCAGGGTTTGATTCCCCACACCTGCCAACCTGCCAGACACCAAAAAAAAAAAGACAGGAATATCAACATGTTGAGAATATACAAGACGGTGCCTTGTCTCCAGGCCCTCTCAGTCAGGTGAAAAAGGCATGGGTAAGAAAATAGACATGAATGGGGCCGGCCCAGTGGCGCACTGCTACAGTGCACCGCTTGGGAAGCGCGGCGGCACTCCTGCCGAGGGTTCGGATCCCACATACAGACCGGCCGCTCACTGGCTGAGCAAGGTGCGGGAGCAACACCGAGGGTTGTGATCCCGTAGCCGGTCCCGGTCCGGTACGGGCGCGACACTGAGGGTTGCGATCCGTTGCCGGTCACGAAAAAAGACAAAAAGGAAAAAAAAAATTTAAAAAAAAAAAAAAAGAAAGAAAATAGACATGAATATACTTCTCGTGGCACTTTGTGAGCACACTTGGAAACTTTTTACCTCTCCCTGGGAGGAAGGGAAAGTCTGCCAGAAGTTGTCTTCTGAGTCAAGCCCCCTTTCCCTTAAACTGATGATTAGCTTTGTAGGTTAAAATGTCATTGGTGGGTCTTGAATATTTTAAATGCCAGGGAAGAAAGTAAAGGATTCCCTACCCAGGAGGTAATTAATCTTAACATGAAAATAGGCCTCTTTTGGGCCGGCCCGGTGGCGCACTGCTACAGTGCGCCGCTTGAGAGTGTGCTGGCGCTCCCGCCGAGGGTTTGGATCCCACATACAGACCGGTTCCTGCTCACTGGCTGAGCGAGGTGTGGGCGCAACCCCGAGGGTTGCGATCCTGTTGCCGGTCCCGGTCTGGTCGGGGCGCGACACTGAGGGTTGCGATCCGTTGCCAGACACGAAAAAAGACAAAAAGGAAAAAAAAAAAGAAAGTAGGCCTCTTTTGCCTTGTCGCCCTCCTGAAAGCAAGATGAGTCACCAGCAGCTCCACTGGGTCCACCTGCTAAAATTTGGCCAGGTTCTTGTTCTTGCCCCCTCTGTTAAAACCCGCACGGTCTGATCCAGAAGCACAGCCTTAAGGTGTGCTACCAGTGTTTCCATCAGTACAGAAGGTTATAGGCTTCATCATGATGGACTAAGTGATCTTCCTTGAATGGATAATCCAAGGCATCTACCCAACGAAAAAAACCATGCTATCTCTTTATACATAAAATAAGATTAAAAAAAAAAAAAAAGAAAAGAAAACAGGACTTGTGGATTGGTCTTGGTATAAAAAGAAAAGAAAAGAAAAGAAAATAGGCCTAAGAGTTAAGCAAATGTGAATCTGAAGAGTCCCCTTACCTCAAATGTACACTGTTACTAGAGCCATTGAACGAAGTGGCCCATCAGGCCCAGGGGAGTAAAAGGTCTTTTGGGGGCCTGGCAGTTTAGCTCAGTTGGTTAGAGAACAGCCTTACAACACCAAGATCATCGGTTCAGATCCCTGTACCAGCCAGCTGCCAAAGAAAAAATGTTTGGGGGCAGGGTGACTGCCAGGGCCAGGAAAGACTGGAGAAAGAGTTGTAGAGACATGGAAAGAACACTGGACTGATTGGAAATCTGAGCCCTGGATCCAAGTTCCAACTGTATCCTAAACAGTTGTGCAAATCTAGACAAGGCAAACCCTGGCAGGCCTTTCATCTATAAAATGAACCTGTACCTCTAACATCTCTTTTTTATTTTTTTGGTAGCTGGCCAGTATGGGTAATATCTCTTTCAGTTGTGACCTTTTGTGGTCTGTATACCATATAGAGGCAGAATTTGGGGGATGACTGGCAAAAGCCAGAGGCAGGGCAATGCAGATGATGGTCTGTGGCTCGTGGTTTTTCTTTGCAGCTGGCTCGTTCAAAGATCCAAACCCTTGACCTTGCTGTTATCAACACTGTGCTCTAATCAACTGAGCTAACTGACCAGCCCTGTGTGGCTTGTGTTTATTTATTTATTTATTTATTTAATTTTTTTTTTTAAAGATGACCGGTAAGGGGATCTTTACCCTTGACTTGGTGTTGTCAGCACCACGCTCACCAAATGAGCCAACCGGCCATCCCTATATGGGATCCAAACCCGGGGCCTTGGTGTTATCAGCACCGCACTCTCCCGAGTGAGCCACGGGCCGGCCCTGGCTTGTGTTTAAACACCATCAAATGGAGAGGCAACTAAGGTCAAAACAGTCTGTTAATGACTACCAAGGAAAATCGAACCAGAGACTGATGTATGAAGTTAGGGGTGTGCTAGGAATACAATATGCAGAAGATCAGGCCAGAAGATTTTCAACAGGAGGGTAGAGCACAGGGACCAGGGATCCAGGAACATTCATTTATTCATTTAACAAGTAGTTATTCAGGAGATGCAAAGAGGCAGACTAACATTTAGCATGAGGGAAGACTGATGGGTACATATTGGATGTACCAATATGGGCAAGAAGTGTCTCCATCTTGAGAGACTGTAATAAAAACTATGATCCTGTAACCATTCATTTAAAAATACTTGTGGAGGGCCTGCCTGTGGCTCACTCGGTAGAGTGCGGTGCTGATAACACCAAGGCCATGGGTTCGGATCCCATATAGGGATGGCCGGTTCGCTCACTGGCTGAGCGTGGTGCTGACAACACCAAGTCAAGGGTTAAGATCCCCTTACCGGTCATCTTTAAAAAAATAAATAAATAAAATAAAATAAAATAAAATAAAAAATAAAAAAAATAAAAATACTTGTGGAACAACTACCAAGTTATAAGTGCTGGGGATAACGACAAATATTCCTGCGCTTCTGGAGCTTAAGTTCTAGTGAGGGAAGATAGTAAATAGGGTAAATAAAAATACCTAGCATGTTAGGGAGTGATGAATGCTATCTTGAAGCCAGTGTGGCTCAGGGTCTGCTGCTGGGTCTCCACAGAAGGTAGAGGAGGAGAGCTATAGAGAGGAAACCAGGAAGGCCAGGTACGAAATATATAGTTGTACTAGGAAATACATGTACATCGTGATTCAAAATTTAAACAGAATAAAAAGCACCTTAGATATTTAATCTGCTGAGAATTTTGGGCATCACTAGTCTTCATTTTGCAGACAAAACTCAAAAGACGTGATTTCTCAAAGCAAAAGAGGGAAGGAGAAACCAGTCTATCACCTCCCTGGTCACTGCACTGTTGTATCAGAACTTTTTACCCCCACCAAAAGTTTTAGAATAAGGTTATACGGAAAGCAAACAGTGTTTCAAAATGTGTTTTAAGTTAGCTTTTAACCAAATAAGAATAGAAATTGTATTGATTTAGAGAGCAAAAATTTTAGAACCAGAGTCCGATTCCTGTAGGATCAGTTACCTCGGGAGGAGATTGCTGTGGGGGTACATAGCAGTGATTGATGCTACTGGGAATGAAGGGAGAAAGGCCCCAAACTTTAGTCCTTCACAGACCAATGTTTTTGCTTCTTCAGGTGACAGCAGAAAGCAGAATGGAAATCTTTCAACATCAGGATGGAGATATTGTATCCCAATTTTTAACCAACCCAATCCTTGAGTCAGACATAACGTTTAAAGCAGATTATTGAACTTCAATGTAACAACATTAATGTGGGTTCAGTCAAATTAAGCTGTTTTCTAGAGAGTAAAGAGCACATGGAAAGTCAAAAACAATATTTTACCAAACTTTAGAAATAAATCCCTAGAGAAAAATATTATTCAGAACATATGACAATTAAATTTTAAAAATGATAAATATGTAGGAAAGAACTCATGAAAGAAAAGCAGAACTCATTCACATTTCAAAGTTGTTATCTTGCAGAATATTTTAAATTTTGTATGCAGCAAAGTAAAATACAGCCTTTTGAAAAACAATTAAGAATTCAAGTTCATAGCACCAGCTACCCCCAAGGAGATTTTCTATTGATTTGTAATTTGGCCTTGAATTTGACCTGTGGCCTTCATGTCATGATAATTTGGGTCACTTTGAATATGCCATCCCTTGAACAAGGGCCTCTGCTAATTTTAAATGAATGCAACTGCCCATTTGCCATTCTTCTATTTGCATCACAATGTGTGGGAATAAATTCGCAATTAATAAAACATTTCCAGGAAACAGTCAGACTGAAGAAATGAAGGACATTTACTTAGTAAATTTGAAAAGAGATATTTCATTTTTGCCTTTTTAGAAATAAAAGAGGGAATGAAAACAGTTCATGTTTTTGACAACCTTGACAGGCCAGAATTGTATCCTGGGATACATCATCTAAAAAAGCCATGTAACCTTAAATTAGATTTTAGAAAAAAAAAAAAAAAAGGAAAAGTTTGTACCAGGCCTAAAAAAGTCGGTCTGTCTCCCTTCCTTTCTTTTCTCTCCCTTTGGTTCAATGAAAATAAGTACTTTTCAAGTTTGATTCATGGGGTAGCTTGCATTTGAAATTAAGTCACCGAAACCTTTGGTGGTCAAGCACCTTAGGGCCTTTATTCCATCTTGCACCTCATGCTATGTTAATTAGTAATATATTGTCCAGATACAGGAAAACACAAATCCTCTAGAGGTGTAACTGTAAAGTGAGGAGTATGGGAGAACTGTCCTGAGAGAAACTAGAGAAGGAACTTGAAAGAGAAGGAACTGGGGGAGTCTGAGGGGAAGTTAGGAAGTCTTACTAGCTGCTTTGGAGTTTTCAGCTTGCTGTTTTCACTGTGCAGGATGTTCTTTTCTGCACTTACCACATGTTGAAATTCTCTCATTCTCCAAGGCCAGACCGAGTAATGACCCATTGTGAGAAGTTTCTAGACCCTCTTAGTTGGGATCCATCTCCCTACCCCAAATCCCCATAGCACTTGCTGCCTTCTCTATTATAATTTGCGTTTTTTCTTTTTTAAGATGACGGGTAAGGGGATCTTAACCCTTGACTTGGTGTTGTCAGCACCATGCTCACCCAGTGAGCTAACCGGCCATCGCTGTATGGGATCTGAATCCGTGGCCTTGGTGTTATGAGCACCGCACTCTCCCGAGTGAGCCATGGGCCCGCCTCCTGTTTGTGTTTTTGGAGGCTGGCCGTGCGAGGATCCAAACCCTCGACCTCGGTGGTACAACACCGCACTTCAACCCACTGAACTAACCGGCCGGTTGTTAACAATACCATTATAATATGATACTCGCGATAGTCGGATTTATCTAGGTCAGGTTAGGCAGGGCCTTGAATGCCACACTAAGGTTTAAGCTTTAAATTGTAATCCATGGGGAGCCATTAAGTTTCTGAGGACAGGCTGGCATAAGACCCATGTTAGGGAGACAGGAAAGGCAGACTAAAAAGGCATGTCAGGTGAGAACGGAAGGGAAGGGGTGCATGAAATTACCCATTCTCTCTCTCTGTTTTTTATGGCGAATTACTATGTGTCAGGCATTACACCCCGCTTTATAGACGTGGAAGCCAGGTTACCCTCACACGTCGTGGTCCCAAGCAGCCTCCACGTCAACACCCTCTTTACCCTCTGCAATCTGATGGTCATTCCCCCGCTGAAATCGTGCTTTCCAGGCTCAGCAATGATCTGCTACCTGCCCCATCTATGGACTTGTCCCACAGTGCTCATTCTTACTAACTTTTCTGAGCCCTTAACCGCCTTCCCGCAACATTTCTGTTCACAACTCATATTTCCTCCGCTTGCAGTTTAAAATTTGGAAGGCCATTATTATTGTAGAAGCTTAGTTAGTTAAGGGTAGCAATGGGTGGAGACTTGATAAGACGCTGAGGGGAGTTTCTGAGCGCTTTAGACTTGAGAGCCCGGTGACAATAGTTCTAAAGAGAACGGTCAAAGCCTTCAGATTTTTCTTTTAACAGCTCTATTCTCATGCATGCACGCCCGGGCTGGGGGTAACTTTTGTTGTTTGTTTATAAAAGAAATGGAGAAAAGGGAGCCGGGCCCGCCTCTTTTCTGACCTAAGGGCAAGAGTGAGGGGCCGGGCGGATTAAGCGAGGCCCCCCCAGGCGCGCCCTCAGCCCCGCCGGAGCCCAGAGCACCCCCTCGGCCGAGGGGCGGGGCGGGCCTAGCGGCC
>NW_007727705.1:246073-262115 GCF_000696425.1 Galeopterus variegatus | reverse complement strand
CGGGCGCCGTGGGGGAGTGAAGTTCGCAAACTTCCGGGGCGCGGGGGCGGCGGCCGGCCCGCGTGGGGGCCCCTCCGACGCTCCGGGTCCGGCGCCTCGGGAGGGCGCCCGCGGAGCCTCCCCGGCCCTCCGCGAGGGCGAGCTCGGGGGTGGTCGGAGGATCCCGGACGCCGGCTGCGCGGTAACTTTCCGTCCTCTTCCCAGACTTCGGCCCGGCGGACCGGGCAGGGGCTGCCCAGACTCGGGAAAGACTCGGTCGGACTAAACGGCGCCCCGAGTTTGCCCGTCTTCTCTGTTTTCGTGTTAGGGAGCACAGGGAAAGCTGCAGGGCGAGTGTTGGGGCGACTCTCTTGAGTTGGTGTGTAGTGTGTGCAGTGAGCGGGCCGAGAGGAAGCGAGAGCGCCCGAGTTTGCAAAGAGCTGCTTTGTGTTTGGTATTTTGAGAAAATGGCCGAATGCCTATTTCAGTTAGGAATGCCGCCGCCGAGGCAGGCGCTGGTGGCAGCAGCACATAGGAATTCTTGCAACACGTTGGGCTTTCGAGCTGTGCTTGGACGGTCTTCCTGACAAATGTTAAAATCCCTTTAGGGGGTGGTAGTTAGGGTTTGGGGGGGGGATTAGAAAAGTCGATGTTGGGGTGAATTACCGAGGAGTTTAGGTTTTTAAGCCCTAGCACAGCTTTCGCTCTCTCTCTTCTGTGATGGCATTTGATTCCAACTTTTGTTGGTACATACAACTAAACCGGTTTGTTTATACACTTGGGTGAAACGGATTACTTTTTCTATTTTCGGGTTAACAATGTTTGTAGTACTTGTCACGTATTTTGCTTTTTCTAATTTGCAAGAGAACACTAGTTTGAGAATAGCACCTTTTAGACTGCAAAGTAACATGGTTAAGACCATTTAAAAAGCCCAACTTGTTTTCCAGAAGGTGATCTTGTAATGGCTTCTACTAGGCAAGTAGGCCAAGTCAAGCACAATACAAGAAAATTGCTGATTGTGGAGTTGAACTGTACGATTATTTTATTAGAGGATTTGGAAACATTTTCATTTGTGAAGTTTCGAATGAACCAAACTTCCTTTTTCACAGGAAAAGGGCCCATAATTTTCTTTTCTTTTAAACCCTTGCAGTCCTGGAAAAATTAGGGGATACTAAGTGGTACTTTTTCACAGTAGTTTATTCTTTTGGAGTTAGTTGAGTTCATATGAAATTCAAATAAGTTGACCAGTTATTACAGGCTTCTAGTTTCCATACGTGTTTGTGTACTTAATAGATGCACTGAATGGCTTGTGAGTTTCTTGGCTTTCCGATTCTCAGACCATTGAACTGTTGAAGGAGATGATTGGGAGGACAAAAATTTTACTACTCATGTATTGGATTCTTAAAATAATTTTAGTTAACATTCAAAATGAAGGTTGCTTTTTTTTTCACCGGAAAAATTGAAAGTGCTTGAGGGATGGCACGCCATTAGTAGACCTAGTTGATGAATGAGTTATGTCAAACGGTTGGTAGAATTTTTTTCTAGGGGTTGTAGAAGTTTTTTTGGTGACTGCAGTAGAGAATTGGGAATTAACAAAAATATTTTAAAGGTTTGTTTTTAGTAAATGAAGCTCATTTAGTGTTAAAGCTTATATTGGACATTTAAAAAAAATTTGAAGAACTACAGTAATGCTTTTGTTTTAGGCGAGTAAAAGTTGTGTTTAAAATCGTGCTCTCCTGTTTTTTTTTTTTCTTTTAAATTCAGAATACAGTTATGGCCACCCAGGTAATGGGGCAGTCTTCTGGAGGAGGAGGGCTGTTCACTGGCAGTAGCAACATTGGCATGGCCTTGCCCAACGACATGTATGACTTGCATGACCTCTCCAAAGCTGAACTGGCTGCACCTCAGCTTATCATGCTGGCAAATGTGGCCTTAACTGGAGAAGTAAATGGCAGCTGCTGTGATTACCTCGTTGGTGAAGAAAGACAGATGGCAGAATTGATGCCTGTTGGAGATAACAATTTTTCAGATAGTGATGGAGAAGGACTTGAGGAGTCTCCTGAAATAAAAGGTGAACCTACTGGCCTGGAAAACGTGGAACTGAGAAGTTTGGAACTTAGTGTTGTAGAACCACAGCCTGTATTTGAGACATCAGCTACCCCAGAAATTTACAGCTCAAATAAAGATCTTCCTCCCGAAACACCTGGAGCAGAGGACAAAGGCAAGACCTTGAAGACAAAACCCTTTCGCTGTAAGCCATGCCAATACGAAGCTGAATCTGAAGAACAGTTTGTGCATCACATCAGAGTTCACAGTGCCAAGAAATTTTTTGTGGAAGAAAGTGCAGAGAAGCAAGCAAAGGCCAGGGAATCTGGCTCTTCCACTGCAGAAGAGGGAGATTTCTCCAAGGGCCCCATTCGTTGTGATCGCTGTGGCTACAATACCAATCGATATGATCACTATACTGCACACCTGAAACACCACACCAGAGCTGGGGATAATGAGCGAGTCTACAAGTGCATCATTTGCACATACACAACAGTAAGCGAGTATCACTGGAGGAAACACTTGAGAAACCATTTTCCAAGGAAAGTATACACATGCGGAAAATGCAACTATTTTTCAGACAGAAAAAACAATTATGTTCAGCATGTTCGAACTCATACAGGTAAGAGAAGCTTTCTAGTCCCTAAGTTCCACTCTCACTTCTGATTGAGGGGTTAGTTATGTAGTGCTTGAGAAAAGATACTCAGGGTTCAAATCCAGGTTCTGTTATTTGCAATCTTTGTGACTTTGGACAAGCTATTTAACCTCTTCGTGCTCTGTTTTCTTCGTGGGGTAACAATGTATAGGATTGGAGGAGTAAGTGAAGTGTGTGTAACATATGTAAAGCACTGAGTGTTATTTGGAAGAATAGCCAAGAGAAATCTTACCAATGCTCTTCCTAAAGTGTATATTTTAAAAACTTGTTTTGGACCATTTTGCTAAATTAGACTGTTTTTATGTTTGTAGATGTATTTAGGTGCAGTGAACACTTCTAAGATACGGTATAGTTTTTGAAAGTAATTGAGGGCTTAGACAAAAAGGAAAACCTAGTGATTAACCTTGCATAACTCCATTTAGCAAAAACCTCAAACTTTAAAACATTTGGTTAGTGGCATTTGAGTTCCTAAATGGAACAACTTGTCTTTGTCCTCAAAACATAGAAATGTGAGAAGTGAGTTTTTAAAAGATGGGTGGAATTACCACCAATTGAAACCATTTTCCTAAGAAAGCAAACACACGTGGAAAATGGAATTGTTTTTCAGACAAACAGTTATGTTTGCATGTTTGATTGCATATAGGTAAGAAAGAAATTATCTAGTCCACAGTGCAACTCTTATCAAAAAGTAGAAACTTTTTCAAACATCTCAGGAGTAAAGAGGATAACATCCCCTACACTCAACAGTTATAAATATTGTGTCACATTTGGCATGTTTTAATTAACTTTTTATTTTTTATTTTTTTTAAAAAGAGACTACCAGTAAGGGGATCTTAACCCTTGACTTGGTATTGTTAGGACCGGCTATCCCTATATAGGGATCCGAACCTGTGGCCTTGGTGTTATCAGCACCACATTCTCCCAAGTGAGCCACTGGCCATCCCTCAGTTAACTTTTTAAAAATAACAGCTTAGGGCCGGCTGGTGGGGGAGAGTCTGGTTCTGATAACACCAAGGCCACGGTTTGGATCCTATATAGGGATGGCTGGTTAGCTCACTTGGGAGAACATGGTGCTGACAACACCAGGTCAAGGGTTAAGATCCCCTTACCGGTCATCTTAAAACAACAACAACAACAAAAAACAGCTTAATATATTCTTCACTGTCATACAATTTATGTACTTAAACTGTACAATTCATCGTATTCACAGAATTGCACAGCGATAATCGTAATCAATTTTAGGACATTGTTGTCACTCCAAAATATGAAACATAGCAGTTACTTCCCATTTCTCCCCAACACCCCTTTATACTCACTTTTAAATTGTCTTTCAAATATTTGTCTCATCTTTCAAAGAAATGTTTGTAACTATTGGTAGTTGATTTTACATTTCTGTTATATTTTCTTGGGAAGAATTGGTACATTTGATGCCTGATGACTGGTCTGAAGGAAATGAATAGGCAGTAATCTAGAACTGTACTCATCAGTCACTGTACTGATCACAAGTGAAAAGGGGCTAGGGGATGCTGTTTGCATCAGATTGCATTTGACATTGCATTTTTAAAACCACAGGTAAAGGGCCGGCCCGGTGGCGCACTGGATAGTGCGCCACTTGGGAAGCGCGGCGGCGCTCCCGCCCGAGGGTTCGGATCCCACATACGGACCGGACCGGTTCCCGCTCACTGGCTGAGCGAGGCGCGGGAGCAGCGCCGAGGGTTGCGATCCCGTTGCCGGTCCCCGGTCCGGTACGGGGGCAACACTGAGGGTTGCGATCCGTTGCCGGACACGGAAAAAGACAAAAGACAAAAAAAAAAAAAAAAAAACCACAGGTAAAGGGGATGCTGGGGGAAGGGGAATTGATAATGCTATGCTTAAGTGGTAGACTTCAGTAAAACTTGTCCGGTACGGGGGCAACACTGAGGGTTGCGATCCGTTGCCGGACACGGAAAAAGACAAAAGACAAAAAAAAAAAAAAAAAAAAACCACAGGTAAAGTGGATGCTGTGGGAAGGGGAATTGATAATGCTTTGCTTAAGTGGTAGACTTCAGTAAAACTTGCAGACTTCCATTTCAGAAAGACCTCAGCCGCGTGATTTCTAAGCCCCAACAGATGGCTCCTGTGTTGGAAGCTTTAAAATCTAGTTGAGTAAAAGAAATTGTAGTTCCTTTGGAATTTGTTTAATTTGTGATTGTCTCCATGCTTTGAAACCATTTGTTTTCAAAAGTACAAACATTACAAAAATACTAGGAAACAAAAATTACGTGGGAATCCTACCCCGTTGATATGCTACAGTGTAGGCATGTTGAACATGCAAACTAGACCAACCTCACTTATATTCAAAGAAATCCCAGATACCATATACACATGCTCCTCAACTTAGCATGATTATGTCCTGATAACGCTGATAAATCCAGTGTAAGTCAAAAATGCTTTTAATATACTTAACCTACTGACCATAACAGCTTAGTCTAGCCTGCCTTAAACATATTCAGAGAACTTACATTAGCTTACAGTTGGGCAAAATCATCTAACACAAGCCTATTTTATACTAAGGTGTTGAATATCTCATAATTTATTGAACACTATACTGAAAGTGAAAAACAGAATGGTCAGATGGGTACTTGAAGTAGGGTTTCTACAGAATGTGTATTGCTTTTGCACCATTGTAAAGTCGAAAAATTTTAAGTCCAGCCATCATTAGTTTGGGACTGTCGGTATATTTCAACCTAAGTACTGCATATTCATTTAACAGTTTTTCTAAAACTTTAGGACCTAATTTAGAATTGCCAGTAACGTTCGTAACCGGGCAGAAACAGTTCTCTTCTGGGCCGGCCCGTGGCTCACTCGGGAGAGTGCAGTGCTGATAACACCAAGGCCACGGGTTCGGATCCCATATAGGGATGGCCGGTTTGCTCACTGGGTGAGCGTGGTGCTGACAACACCAAGTCAAGGGTTAAGATCCCCTTACTGGTCATCTTTAAAAAAAAAAAAAAAAAGAATTGCCAGTAACATAGAGCATTCAGCTAGTCGCTGTGACACATGGTAAAGTGCATAACTTTTATGTGTATACCTTGATGAATTTTTTTTTTTTTTTTTTTTTTTTTTTTTTTTTAAAGGGATCCGAACCCGGGGCCTTGGTGTTATCAGCACCGCACTCTCCCGAGTGAGCCACGGGCCGGCCCAACCTTGATGAATTTTTAAAAATATATGTACTCATAACCACCATACTGGTCAACATAAAGAATATTAGCAGCACCTCAGTGTCTTTATCTTATTAAATTTTGGGTTTTTGGTCAATTGTATTTTGATAACAGAACTACTGGGTTACTGAATGGTTTAACAATTTTCCCAAAAAGCTAAAAATGTTTTCAACAATAAATGTAAATTTGTTGATTTAAGAACATTTGTAGAAGGAAAAAAATTGAAAATAGAATAGGGGAGACTTCACTGTTAGTGTGTATTTCTATTTTTCTTTCTTTCTTTTTTTTTTTAAAGGAACTCTACTTTCTTGCCATATTTATTTATTTATTTTTGGCTGGTTGGTGGGATAGAACCCTGGACTTTGATGTTATCAGCCATCACACTCTAACCAACAGAGTTAACTGGTCAGCCATTTTTTTTTAAAAGATGACCAGTAAGGGGATCTTAACTTGACTTGGTGTTATCAGCACCACACTCTTCCAAGTGAGCCAACGGCCACCCCACCCTTTTTTTTTAAGCCCTTTTTTTATTTTTTAGAATAGTTTCTTATGTAATTATTCTAGATTTCCAATTTTTTTTTTTTAAAGATGACCAGTAGTAAGGGGATCTCAACCCTTGGCTTGGTGTTGTCAGCACCACGCTCAGCCAGTGAGCAAACTGGCCATCCCTATATAGGATCCAAACCCGTGGCCTCGGTGTTATCAGCACCACACTCTACTAAGTGAGCCACGGGCCGGCCCTGTCTTAATGCTTTTAAAAGATTTTTTTACCCCCTGGTATTACCTTCATTGTGATTAAAAAAAAATGATGATGTATAAATTGAAGGATAAAATTTTATTATGTAAATTCTGAGAGTATCTCTGGTGTTAAATACACAGATCAGAACTTTATATTTATGGAAGATAGATTCATCTAGTGCTGAAGTGTAGGGATTAGAAATGACAGCAGGCATCACTTGTACCATTAGGTAGCCTAGTTTTCAGATTCACTTAATGGGTTTGTTCTGTTCCTTATTGAGTGCCCAGTGTCAGGCGCTGTTTTCTATACTGTGCTGATCTACAGAATAATCCATTGAGGAAGACAGCTTTTGTGATAATAGTCCATGTTTACAGAAAGGAAAACTTAAGATTTGAAGTGATGTGCCAGATGCCACATAATCATCATGGTGGTGGTAGGAGAGGGGAACCGGGGATTACATTGGTTCCAATTGGCCTCTTTAATCAGAAGACTTTTAATTTTGTGGTTTTGATATTTAACCAGCTCACAAATTCTACTTTGAAAGATAACCTTTTTGCCTGTGTTTGTAATTGAAAAGTGAGTGCCTAACTAACCTTTCTAAAAGAGTAGTTATGCCTGTTTTTTGGCATCATACAGATAAATCAATCTATTCTGCTGTAAGGAATTCAAAAGTAAATTATCCTTAATTGAACCTTCATGTTAATCTGTAATGGTATTTAATTTTTCTTCCACTAACATTTTTTATAACTTGATATACAGTTTATATACCTACAATTCATTGCGGATTGGCCTGTTCTGGAAATTTCATATAAATTGAATTATATAATATGTGGTCCTCTATGCCTGTCTACTTTCACTTAGGATAATCTTTTCAAAGTTCATCCATGTTGTCATGTACAGTACTTCTTTTATTGCCAAATAATGTTCTCTTGTGTGGATACATAACATTTTCTTTATCCATGCACCAGTTGATAGATGTTTGGGCCATTTCCACCTTTGTGCTATTGCTAATAAAGCTGCTATAAACATTCTTTTTTTTTTTTTAAAGATGACCCATATGGGGATCTTAACCCTTGACTTGGTGTTGTCAGCACCACACTCTCCCAAGTGAGCCACAGGCTGGCCCTTATAAACATTCATGTATAAGTTTTTGTGTGGACATGTATTTGTTTCTCTTGGATATATACTTAGGAGTGGAATTGTATGGTAACTATTTTTATTGATGTTTAACCTTTTGGATAACTGCCAAGCTGTTTTCCAAATTGGCTGTGCCATTTTACAGTCCCACCAGCAGTATGAGAGTTCCATTTTCTCCACATCCTCACCCTCACCAATTCTGTTACATCTGTCTTTCTTTTTTTTCTTTAAAAGATGACCGGTAAGGGATTTTAACCCTTGACTTGGTGTTGTCAGCACCACGCTGTCTCCCAAGTGAGCTAACAGGCCATCCCTATATAGGGATCCGAACCTGTGGCCTTGGTGTTATCAGCACCACCCTGAGTGAGCCACAGGCCAGCCCTCATCTATCTTTCTGATTACAGCTCTCCCAGTGGGTATGAAGTCTTCATCCCATTGTGATTTTGATTTACATTTCCCTCATGGCTAATGGTGAGCATCTTTTCATGTGCTTGTTGACATTTGTATAACTTCTTTACAGAAGTACACCAACATTTTTTAACTATCTTAATTTTTCCAGGTCACAAAATAGGCATTCTGTTGCTACCAGCTTTTTACAGCTAATCTGTAGCTATCAGCTAATTACAGTGGTGTATTTACTAGGAACACCTTTCCCACTCATTACTACTCTTTTTTTTTTTTTTTAACCATTTTCTTCTTTTCTTTCTTTTTTTTTTTTTTTAAGGATCCGGACCCATGGCCTTGGTGTCATCAGCACTGCACTTTTCCTGAGTGAGCCATGGGCCTGCCCTCTTTTATTATTTTTGACTTTCTTCTTTTCATGTCATCTTTTCCTTGCCCCATTTTATTAGACACTTTTGTTGTTGTATCTTGTTAGAGACAAAATTAATAGCTTACATTTATTGAAGGGTTGCTGTGTGCCAGTCACAGTGTTAAATGCTCTGCATGTATTATCTTATTTAAATTCTCACAATTATAGGAAATAAAGGCACTGTTACTTTTATAAATGAGAAAACTGGGTACTTAAGTGATATTATTATCTCGTGGCCAAAGAGTGTATGAAAACAAATTTTCCAGCTTTTCTTTTTAACCTGTTTTGTGGTTGACAGCCCATATCCAAAGAGAATATGCACGTCCATCCTTTTAAATTCCTCATTATTATTTTTATTATTACTGTTTTTTTTTGCAGCTAGCCAGTAAGGGTATCCAAATTAAATTCTTCAGTGCTGAATCACTGGCCTCTCATGTTCAGTTGCTTCCAGTCCGTATGGCTTTATAATTTAACACTGATGAACTATTTTATAAATTTTATATCTACCACTTGAATTTTTAGCTTAATGCAACAACAGCCCCACTCAAATGTTGTTTAAGCTAACAATTTCAAATAGTAGGATTAAAAAAAATTTACAAGGATCAGAAAAAATTAACCCAAGCAATAGCATCAGAAAATTGTGGTAGATTTTTAAAAGTGTAATTAAGAAAACAAAACAAAACAAAACAAAACCTTGAAACCTTATTAAGATATAGTTTTTCGGGGCCGGCCCGGTGGCGCACTGCTACAGTGCGCCGCTTGGGAGCACGGAGGCATTCGCGCCGAGGGTTCGGATCCCACATACAGACCGGCAGCTCACTGGCTGAGCGAGGTGCGGTGCGGCGCCGAGGGTTGCTATCCCGTTGCCGGTCCCGGTCCGGTATGGGCGTGACACTGAGGGTTGCGATCCGTTGCTGGACACGAAAAAAGACAAAAAGAAAAAAAAAAAAAAGATATAGTTTTTCATTTCTTTTTTCACAGGACATTGAGCAGAGTTTCTCATTTTTAATACTTAGTGTAATAACATGTGGCATCACTGAAAGTTAAAAAGGTCAGTGAGGAATCAGAAAGCCATTATTTTTTTTTGTCACCATCAAAGTTATGTAAATTCAAAAGTAAATAATTTACATTTCTAATACATGATAAGTTGACTTTTACCAGGAATAGGAAGAAAAAAATCCTTGTTAAAAAGTGCTCGATACTGAATATTGTTAAATTGTTACTGAGAATTGTATTTGGCTTATTTTGTTACATTTAAATATTATTTATTACAATTTTGCAGGAGAACGCCCATATAAATGTGAACTTTGTCCTTACTCAAGTTCTCAGAAGACTCATCTAACTAGACATATGCGTACTCACTCAGGTTGGTAAGAAATGGGGACTTTACTACCATTTTCAGTAAACAACCATTACAAGAAAGTTCTTTTACACCTGGAACTGAGTATTTATGATTTATTTTTAATATAATTTGGAAATGAGAATTTAAAAATCAGGGTTCCATTAATGTGAAGCTGTATTTAAATGAGGATACTTGACATGGAATCCATAGGTTGAACTCCTGAAGCTGAATGTAAATTTGTATGTGTTCTTTTTCTGGGAGGAGTGTTGTTACTTTTCATCAAATCTTGAAAGAGTTACATGACTCCAATAAAAGTTAGACCAAGCCTGGTTCATCCTTTCTGAACAACCCCTGCCGTCTCACATTCCCCCCAACAGTATGACACTTAGTTTCATAGTTGTGTGGCTGCTTCATTTCAGGGATTCCTTCTTAGCTTCTCAAGTGCCGAAATTTGGGTTTTTTCTGATTTGAGAATCGATAGGACTTTTTTTTAAAAAAAAGATGACCGGTAAGGGGATCTTAACCCTTGACTTGGTGTTGTCAGCACCACGCTCACCCAGTGAGCTAACCGGCCATCCCTATATGGGATCCGAACCCATGGCCTTGGTGTTATCAGCACCACACTCTCCCGAGTGAGCCACGGGCCGGCCCCGATTGATAGGACTTTTTGAGGACTGATTTGCAAAAGCTATACTTAAAAAAGAGAATGGTGGGGCTGGCCAGGCGGCGCTCCCGCCTAGGGTTCGGATCCCATGTGGAGACCAGTCCGCTCACTGGTTGAGCGCGGTGCGGGCGCAACACCGAGGGTGGCGATCTTGTTGCCGGTCCCCGGTGTGGGCGCGACACCGAGGGTTGCAATCCCGTTACCGGTCAGTGAAAAAGACAAAAAGGAAAAAAAAAAGAGAATGGTGGATAATCTAGAATTTTATTTATTTTTTCCAGTTTTAATATTTAATTTTTTTTTAAACTTATTTTTTGAATTGGAACTTAATTGATTATACAGATTTATGGGGTGCAAAGTTGACTATCAGTATTTGTGTACAGTATGTGATGATCAAATCAATATTATTAGCATGTTCATCATTACAAATAATAATTATTCTTTGTGTCCCTTACCCAATTACTCCCTAACTCCCCTCCCCCCTGCCAGCTCTAGGAACTATATGTCTGTTGTCTCCTAACTTCTGAAAGTTCATTGTTTTGTTGTGGTCTTTCTTTCCTTGCTCCCACTTATGAGTGAGAACATGCGGTATTTCTCTTTCTGTGCTTGGCTTATTTCACTTACCGTAGTTTTCTCCAAGCTCATTCATGTTGCTGCAAATGGCAGAATTTCATTCTTTTTTATGGCTGAGTAGTATTCCATTGTGTATATATACAGGATACCAATTTATTAACCTATAATAAAGTGTAGGACTATTACAAGTGGGAGAGATTCATCTGTTCCAGTGCCTGAACTAAAGTGACTATGTTAAAAAGTAAATGTTAGGGGCCGGCCCGTGGCTCACTCGGGAGAGTGCGGTGCTGATAACACCAAGGCCCCGGGTTCGGATCCCATATAGGGATGGCCGGTTCGCTCACTGGCTGAGTGTGGTGCTGACAACACCAAGTCAAGGGTTAAGATCCCCTTACCGGTCATCTTTAAAAAAAAAAAAGAAAAAGTAAATGTTAGCACTGGTGGTTTTAATGGGTAATTATTTCTTTTTGGCTGTGACTGACCCTGGGTGACCTATCTCTTCTGATTAATATACTGTCCTTCCAGATTTAGAATGTATATCCCTGTAGGGAAAGTACGCTAAAATCTTGATGTTTATAAAAGTCTATGTAAAAATCAACAACAAAAAGCTCCCCAAATGCCCCCAAAACCAAAAGTCTATGTAGACCCATTTTCCTTAAGTTAATTATTACCTCAGATCTGTGCAGTCTATTTGGGTAGCCATTAGCCACATGTAGCTATTGAGTTTTTGAGATGTGGGTAGTTTGAATTGAGTTTTTTTTCCCTATAGTTAACAATGTTGTGTGAATTGAAGTTTATAAAATGCATACTATATTTAAACAGTATGAAGGAAAGAATATAAAGCATCTTTTTTATATTGATTACATGTTGAAATTATTAGACATATTGGGTTAAACAAGTAAAAATTTTAACTTTTTTTAACTTTTGTAGTGTGACTTAAAAAATTTAAAATTACATGTGATTGTGATTTGCATTATATTTCTGTTGGACATTGCTGCCTTAAGTTGGTAATAAGAGTGAGGCTTGATTATATTTCAGACTCTTAATTTATTTGGGCAGCTGTGAAGGTGTACAATAGTATGCTTGCTAGCCTTTCTTGACCCTACATGTTTGTCAAGTTAATGTACTTTGAGTGCTCCTTCTAAATCTCCTAAGTTACTGAGTTGTAGCTTAACCAGAAAGCTGGTTTTATTACTTTTGGATGCTTCCTGGTTTCATTCTCCAGGGGTAACTTGGATATAATCTCAGTCTTTTTCAAGTGTAGTAATCATGTTCTGTTGATAGCTGTACTCTAGCACTTTAATAAAACATTTAAGAGCTTGACATGAGCTAACTCATTTTAGTCTTAATAACTGTCCTGTGTTGTATAAGTCTGTTGTACCATTTTTACAGATGGAGAAGCCAAGGCATTGAAGAAATATGGCCATTTTTCCTATAGAATGTCCCCCCTTCTGGATGTGTCTACTTTTTGTTCTTGTGGTGTCATTTATGTCATTTAGCTTTTCTTCTGTCCCTTGTATTAGTCATAAACTGGAAATTAAATCTAAATGCTTGATATCTACCTCGTGCTTTTTCTCATTTGAAGTCACATCTGGTTGACCCATTATTAATGATGATGGGTCAGTGAATTAGAGTGATGATACACTTGTATCCTTTTATTGAATTGGTAATACTTTGTTTTGTCACAGTGTAAATGTGTATCTATGGTGTTTTACACCAGTTGATAATCTTTGCCTTGAATAATTTTATTTGGGTTCACTAAATGTTGTCTTGAATTTTGCTCACTATATTTTAAAGATGGTTTTTGGTAGTTGCTGTTACATTATATCAAGTATTTTAAAAGTATCTGAATAAGTAGTAGTAGCTACTATTTATTGTATGTATGCTGGGTATTGAAAAATTGGAATTTGTTACTATCTCTGATCTTAATACTGCGAAGATACTGAATCCCAGTTTATAGTTTAGGACAGGCTCAGGCGGCATAAGTACTTAAAGGTTAATAGTCATTTCTCAAAATTAGGAGAGCTAGGATTTGACTTCAGACTCTTCCACCTCCCACTTATATCAACAATGTTATTATATCAGATAACATTATGGTTCAGAAAGTGGCTCAAATACAGAAGCTATAGCACAATGAAATTGTAACTACACTGTTTGGAGAGCAGAGCCATTGTTTTTTATTGGATGCTAACAGTTTGTGAGTCACAAACAGGAAATAAAAATGGTTAGTGTTTTGTTTTTTTTTTAAAGATGACCGGTAAGGGGATCTTAACCTTTAACTTGGTGTTGTCAGCACCATGCTCACCCAGTGAGCGAACTGGCCATCCCTATATAGGATCCGAACCCATGGCCTTGGTGTTATCAGCACTGCACTCTCCCAAGTGAGCCACGGGCCAGTCCTGTTAGTGTGTTTTGGATATGAGTACTGAATTATTTTCAGCATATCTTACGTATTAGTACTTTTAATAGAAGTTGCTGATAACACTTGCAATAAAGTGAGGCTAAGTTAGGTCAAATTGGGTAGTCTTTCAGACTGGATTGCATGGAGTGACTGACTACCTTGGGTGTTTTTATGGTCTGCATCTGATCTTTACAGGTCACCTTGGGCATTTTGATTCCTTATTTTTTTATTTTTTTTATTTTTTTGCGGCTGGCCCGTGTGAGGATCCGAACCCATGACCTTGGTGTTAATAAGGCTACACTCTAACCAGCTGAGCTAACCGGCCAGCCGGCCCTGTTGTTCATGTTGAATGTATTTTAGGGAAGAGAAGTGTGTGCTCAGTCTGTCTTCTTTCTGGAAGAGACCAGGTTGTGTAATACATTTTAGACAAAGTGACAGACTGGGCAAAACTACATCAGTCATTTATTTGGAGCACTTCTCTCTGCAGGGTGGGTCTTCTCAGGCAAAATTAGGGAGGAATCAGATTATTGGCTTGGTAAAATAGAAAATTGTGTACTGGCAAAAATACAGACACATTAACCTAACCTGGTGGTCTTCTCCATTTTATTGGTATTTCTACCTAATGGTATTAGGGTATCCTTTCTTGGGTAGTCCTAGAGAGGCTGGCATTATCCTCAGTTTTCCCTTTATGACCTTCATTGGAGATGCTATCATCCAGTTTTTTATTGGCCAATGTGGTATTTTTTTGTATACATCACACTGGCTATTACCCTCCATCCTGATAATGTGGGATTCATTGTGCATGTTTTTACATTGTATCGGCCATGAATGTTTCTGTTAAAAGGAACTGACAACTTGCCAAGTTCCACCTCCGTGTATTATACTTTTTTTGGGGGGCAAGCAGTGATTTTATTGAGGGGTTTTTTGGGGGAGAGGGCGGGGGCAGTGGCCCAAGAAGTGCTGAGGAGGACAGTGAGATCCAGTGCACTTGTGTGGGCTGGGATCTCCCCAGCCTCACAGTGGCCAAAAAGCTATACGTTTTTAAGATGTAAAAATATTTTATTTAACAATAAGTTTTTCTTTCATCAACGATTTGCTGATTATTATGGAGGGACTATTTTAATAGCTGGGAGAGTCTTTTATGAATTCTGGATTAAGTTTTTTTTTTTTCTTAGAATAAGTTTTTAAACAGTATTTCTATTGAGGTAGAATTTACAAACATGAAAATGCACATGTCTTAAGTATACAGCTCAATTACTTCGTTTTTTTGGGGGGGGCCAGCTGGCTGGTATGGGGAACCAAGTTTTAAACAGAAAATTCTTTTTTTTTTTCTAAAGGATGACCGGTAAGGGGATCTCAACCCTTGGCCTGGTGTTGTCAGCACCACGCTCAGCCAGTGAGCAAACCGGCCATCCCTATATAGGATCCGGACCCGTGGCCTTGGTGTTATCAGCACCGCACTCTACCGAGTGAGCCACAGGCCGGCCCTAAACAGAAAATTCTTAATATCCTCCCCTTCCCTGTCCATTTCTTAAAGGTACCTTGGATATATACCTTGGATGCTTGTACCTTGATTGATGCTTGCTGTGTGGATCCCCTCATTTATTAGGAGTTATAAAATGGTGATATTTTAACGATTATTATTTTTTGGGGGCGCCAGCTGGTACAGGGATTGAATCCTGGCCCTTGGTGTTATCAGCATCATACTCTAACCAACTGAGCTAACCAGCCAGCTCTTAATTATAATACTTTTATTTGCATAAATATTTTCATAAAGAGATAAATTTATCAAAGGTAGAATTTATATAGGAAGGACAGGATAAGTACTTGAATCTTCTCTTATTTATCCATAATAAAAGTTACCAGTTGGTTCTAAAAGTGAGCAATTACAGGTAATGCATATTGAGTGTGTTTTCTCAGATACATGCTAAGTGCTTTACAAGGATTAGATTATTTATAGATCACACCACCTGGAGTATTTCATAGATGAGGAAATTGAGCCCTAGGAAGGTTTTTTAAAAAAAATTTCAGCTGGCCGATACAGGGGTCTGAACCCCTGACTTCAGTTATAAGGCTGTGCTCTAACCAGCTGAGCTAACCAGCCAGCGAGAGGTTTTAATACCTTGCTTGAGGTCTCAGAGTGAGCAAGTTGCAGGGCCCGTATTTTTTCTCCCTCATAAAGTTGTTAGCCATTGTCCCACTTACCTTTCTCCATTCCATGTCTGTATGTGTATTTGTTAAAACAAATGTCTCCATTGAAATTATTCATTGGAGAGGACAGTATAGGGCCAAGTATAGAGTAATGTAGCATGTTATAGAAACCTCCCTATTGGGCCGGCCTGTGGCTCACTCGGGAGAGTGCGGTGCTGATAACACCAAGGCCACGGGTTCGGATCCCATATAGGGATGGCCGGTTTGCTCACTGGGTGAGCATGGTGCTGACAACACCAAGTCAAGGGTTAAGATCCCCTTACCGGTCATCTTTTTTTTTTTTTTTT
>NW_007727705.1:201289-246040 GCF_000696425.1 Galeopterus variegatus | reverse complement strand
AATGTCCATCATCAGATGAGTGGATACGGAAAATGTGGTAGCTGGGTCATATGGTAGATCTATCTGCAATTGTTTGAGGAACCTCCATACCAATTTCCATACAGGCTGCACCATTTTGCAGTCCCACCAGCAATGTATGAGAGTTCCTTTTTCTTCGCAACCTCACCAGCATTTATCATTCACAGTGTTCTGGATATTAGCCATCCTAACTGGGGTAAGATGATATCTCAGTGTGGTTTTGATTTGCATTTCCTGAATGCTGAGTGATGTTGAGCATTTTTTCATATGTCTGTTGGCCATTTGTATATCTTTCTTACAGAAATGCCTATTTAGCTCTTTCGCCCATATTTTAATTGGGTTGCTTGTTTTTTTTTTGTACAGGTGTTTGAGTTCCTTGTATATTCTGGATATTAATCCTTTGTCAGATGTATATTTTGCAAATATTTTCTCCCACTCTGTTGATTGTCCTTTCACTCTGTTAATTGTTTCTTTTGCTATGCAGAAGCTTTTTAGTTTGGTATAATCCCATTTGTTTATTTTTCTTTTGGTTGCCCACTTTAAAAAAAAAAAAAAAAAAAAAAAACCTCCCTATTTATGAATATATTGTTGGACAAACATGGAAAAGAGTGGTCCAATTAGCTACATACCCAATCTGATATACCTGGATAAGTTTTTGTTTTTGGGATTGAATATTTTATCACCAGACATTTTCTAATCATGTAAAGGTTAACATCTACATGGTTTTGCTTAGTGTCTGAGTTTTGCTCTATGAAAAATTTTAATAAGATTTGATATGAATTTGAGTATGTTTGAGAGATTAATTTTCATAAATGTCAATTTCCATTTTTCTACTATGCATTCCATTGGACCAGTGGGGTATGGATACCATTTGGTAATATTTACTAGAGTGTGATCTAGATGGGTATGTATTCAGGTAGAATGTGTTAACTTTTATGCTTTTAATTTGGGGGTGGGGATGGTTCTGGTTTTGTATGTATCTGTGATTATCACTTTGCTTATTTTATATACCATATCTATTTGTATGCCACTTCTCATTTACCTGGTTTTTTTGCCCATTTTATGGAAAAGGTAGGGGAAAAAATCGATCAAGTTTGCTGAGTAAAACTTTACTCAGCTTTTGCCATGATGGACGAAAGTGTTACATTTAAAGAGAAAGCCCTTTGCTCCCTCTGCTCCCTCATGCTAAATAAAGCAGAGTTTTAATAATTTTGTACCTAAAGTCTGGGAGTATAGCCCAGGATGGAAGACATTTCTCTTAAGATTTGTCTTACAAATGTTGGGATTTTATATTCTACTCCATTATACATTTGACTTAACAATAAACAAATTTTAGAATTGATAATTTTCTGAGTGGCTTTTCCCCAAAATTAACATCCAGAGTCCAACTGAACTTTGCCAATAATTGTGTACTTCTTGATGAATATCTGTTCTTTGACAGTGCTTAAGAGCCCTAACTTGAACATTTTTGAAGATGATGGTTGACTGAGAAAATTATTCCTCCTTGTGGTTTGAGAGTCAATGTCAAGGGATAGAGAAAAGTTATACAAATAAATATGGTAAATGTAAGGTGCATGATACAGTCTTTTCAATAGTCTGTGGTTATTTTACATATATAATTCCTTATATGTATATTTTAATAAATCTTAAATTTATGTCTATATCTGTGTCTTTTCTAACACCTGTTGTTTACCTTCAGGTGAGAAGCCATTTAAGTGTGATCAGTGCAGTTATGTGGCCTCTAATCAACATGAAGTAACTCGCCATGCAAGACAGGTTCACAATGGGCCTAAACCTCTTAATTGCCCACACTGTGACTACAAAACAGCAGATAGAAGTAATTTCAAAAAACATGTAGAGCTACATGTTAACCCACGGCAGTTTAATTGCCCTGTATGCGACTATGCAGCTTCCAAGAAGTGTAATCTACAGTATCATTTCAAATCCAAGCATCCTACTTGTCCTAATAAAACAATGGATGTCTCAAAAGTAAAACTAAAGAAAACCAAAAAGCGAGAGGCTGACTTGCCTGATCACAATATTACCAATGAAAAAACAGAAACAGAGCAGACAAAAATAAAGGGGGATGTGGCTGGAAAGAAAAATGAGAAGTCTGTAAAAGCAGAGAAAAGAGAAAATGTTTCAAAAGAGAAAAAGCCTTGTAGTAACGTCTCAACGATCCAAGTGACTACCAGAACTCGCAAATCAGCAACAGAGACTAAAGAAATGGATGTATATACAGGAAATAGTTCAGAAAAATCCTGTAAAACCAAGAAAAGCAAAAGGAAGATGGAAGCTGAAACCCATTCCTTACATGATCCTGTGAATGTTGAGGAACCTGTAACAAAAAAGAAAAAGAAGGTAGAAAACAAATCCAAAAAGAGTCAGGAATTGCCAAAGGGTGACAGCAAAGTGGAAGAGAATAAAAAGCAAAATACCTGCATGAAAAAAAGTACAAAGAAGAAACCTCTGAAAAATAAATCAAGTAAAAAAAGCAGCAAGCCTGCTCAGAGGGGGCCAGCTCAGAAGGAGCCTGCTCAGAAGGGGGCTGCTCAGAAGGGACCTGCTCAGAAGGAGCCTGTTCAGGTGGAGCCTCCTCCCGTGGAGCCTGTCCCCATGGAGGCTGATCAGAAAGGGCCTGCTCAAATGGAGCTGCCCCTTCCCATGGAACTTGCTCCCATGGAGGTTGTTCAGAAGGGGGCTGCTCAAATGGAGCTTCCTCTTCCCATGGAGCCTGCTCCTATTGAGGTTGTTCAGAAGGAGCCTGCTCAGACGGAGCTTCCTCTTCCCATGGAGCCTGCTCCCATTGAGGTTGTTCAGAAGGAGCCTGCTCAGATGGAACTGCTGCCTCCCATGGAGGTTGCTCAGATGGCGCCTGCTCAGATGGAGCCTGTTCAGATAAAAGTTGCTCAGAAGGAACCTGTTCAGACGGAGGTTGTTCAGATGGAGGATGTTCACAAGGAGCCCCCTCCTCCCATACAGCCTCCTCTTCACATGGAGCCAATTCCCAGAAAGTCTCCTTCCCGAAAAGATAATAAAAAGGAAAAATCCGACGTGCAGAGTGAAATGGCACAGAAAGAGCAGGTCCTTATCGAAGTTGGTTTAGTGCCTGTTAAAGATAGCCAGCTTCTAAAGGAAATTGCAAACTCACAGGATCTCTTACCACCATCACCACTGTTACCAAAGGAAGACTTAAAAGAAGAGGTGCCAAAAGACCAAGAGAGCGAAGGAAATAAAGAAGCCCTTTTTCAGAAAGTAGAAGCAGAAGAGGCAGGTAAGAGACTAGCTGGTCTTGCTGCTGGTATCAAGGAATCTACCCGTGTTTCATCCTTTGGAGAAAACTTGAATATGGCAGAGAGTGAAACTTTAGATGGTAAACATCAGACTGACGCTGTGCTTTGTGAAATGGAAGCGGACACTGATCAGAACACAACAGAGAATCTCCCTGGTAAAAACTCAGCAGTTAAAGAACGAGTTTCACCATTGCTTCTTCCCCCACCAATAGAAGAAGAGGAAGCAGGGTCCAAAACTGTTCTGGTGTCGCCTCCTGTTAGCATAGCAGAAAATGAGTCTCAGGAAATTGATGAAGATGAAGGCATCCACAGTCATGATGGAAGCGACCTTAGTGACAACATGTCAGAGGGTAGTGATGATTCTGGATTGCATGGGGCTCGGCCAGTTCCACAAGAAACTAATAGAAAAAATGCAAAGGAAGCCTTAGCAGTCAAAGTGGTGGATGGAGATTTTGTTTGTATCTTTTGTGATCGTTCTTTTAGAAAGGAAAAAGATTACAGCAAACACCTCAACCGCCATTTGGTTAATGTGTACTTCCTTGAAAAAGCAGCTAAAGGGCAGGAGTAATTAAACTTCGGACATGGTTTCAGTTCTTAGTTTGTAAGATCTATTACATTTTATATTCATTTATATAGTAGTAGACAACTGTTTAAGATTGCTTTAATGAGTGTCCAATATTGATTTTTTAAGTGGCATTCTTTTCCTTAGGATTTTATGTATACCTGTTGATTGTTGTATAGATTTTAGCAAATCCAAGGGAGTTAGTGTACTAAACCAGCAGATACTTAAATCTGTTAGCTTATGTGTTTCATTGAAATGAGAAGGCCAAGATGGTATAATAGCATTCTCTTGCATTGTCCAGCTACAACTTGTCAGTTTTTTCTGCATGTCTATCTTCCTGTTTTGCTTTAGATTATTCTTAGTTCCTTGTTTAGCTCTATAAAATTTGGCTTACTTAATAGCAAATTACTTGAAGAATTTGCCTGCTTTATATAAAGTTAGCACTTTAAGGTTTTTTTGTTTTTTTTAGAGATGAGAAAAGACATTTAAATTGAAGAAAAATTCTTCCAACAGTGGACATTGTATCAGTCCAGGTATTTACTTCCTGAGTTTTGATCAATATTTCTTATGTGTATGTTAATTGTCATAAAAACAGTGATTTTTTGGTGTGTGTGTTTTTTTATTTTGGTGCTTTAATGGCTTAAGATGTTGCACATTGTTTTTTTTTTTTTTAACCTATGCAGTTAAATTTTTTTCTAGAAATAGCATTTGTGTTGAACAGTAACACTTTATACATATATGCATGTTTATTTTGCCTCTTTGGGAGGGATGCTTTTAGGCTAGTTTGCAAAAGGGGCAGTTTTCTTTTTCTTTGCTGCAATTGTCTTTTTTGCAGAATAGAGTAATAGTGTATGCAAGTTTGTGAGCAAATGAAACATGCAGGTTCAATCCACTGATTTTGATTTTCACATCTTATATGTATGCCAGAATCTGTATTTCATATGTTATTTATTTTGAATGGATATAGTAAATTCACAGCTCTCAGTTTTGATTTTGCAATGAGCAAACAATTAAGTTCCATACTGAACAAATTATTATCTCAAATACCAATTGTCAGTTATTTTTGTTGTGTGTTTTGGTACAGCTATTTCTTAATTGTTGAGTGTTAAATCATCATATCTCTGAGGAAAACCTTTTCTCATAGATGACTGGTGTCCATATGGCTATTCAACTGAGTAAAGAACTGTAAGTGATATTTGGAAACTGTAAACCTGGAATTAAGAGACAAAATTATTCAAGTTTCACAGAATATCACTTGGGAGATTCTGAAGCCATAGCCTGTTGTATGGCAAACCTAGGATAAGATAGGTAGCATGAGTGCTGACAGATTAGCAGCAACTTCTTTGGAATACAATGAAAAAGGCTGGTGAAACCAAGTACAGTCCAGATTTTTAAAAATCATACTTTCTCAGGGATCTCCACAAATACGTGGGTGTCCTGGCTGTCCCTGTGACAGCCTCTTTCTACAGGTGAGGCCTCAAATGAATTGCAGCTGTCCTGGTGTTCCTATGGGGGCATTTTATATGAAAAAGGGCGTATACTCCAAAACTTTTTTGTAGATTCTTTGGCCAGTTGCCAAAGAGTATGAAAGAATCCAACTCAGGATTTTTCTTACTAGTAGCAATTATTCATTGCAGAAAAATAAAGTATGATCCCCATAGGAAATCTTAAATTCTGCCCTCCTATGCTCTATTTTGAAATAACCTCTTTGTATTTCATTTTTTAAAAAAAAATCTGGTCTCTTTGAGGCAGGTTTCAGATTTTGGCAGTGCAACATGAAAGATTAGGGAAAGCATTGATGTGGGTGGAAAACTTGTTAAAAATCTGAGAGTGAAGTTTGAGTTAAAAGTTGTTTGAACTTGGAATTGACTGGGAGGCCAAAGATTTAAAGAAGCAGAAGATGCTCGCAAGACATGAAGAGTAAGTTGTGTGATAATGGTGTGTGTTTTGTGTGCATGAATGCGAATTTGTAAATGTTGAATTTTAGGCTCCGACAATCATTGTCAACAGAAAATCAAGCTGCAAATATTTATGTTTTAAAATTTAAATTATAAAGCTAGTTAAATGCTTCTAACAACTAGTATTAATGTTCATGGGTACATTTTATCTAATTTACCTTTTACGTTATAGAAAAAGATCCATCTTAAGCACAGATTGGAGATTGGGAATAAATTTGGGGAAGAGGTTTTTGTGGATTCTTTCATACTGCAAAAAGAAAAAATTGCCTTCTAGGGAATTTAATTAATTGTTAATCTAGTCTTTAAAACTAGAATGCTGAAAACAAAAATACAAAGGAAATTAAAACCCCTTATTAAATTGATCTGTAAGAACATTGTTACTGGAGATTGATTGGGAATTGAGGCCTTTCTTCCAGAAAACAAGGACTTGATTGTCAGGCCTATATTAGGTTCTGAACCTTAATGCCATGTATTTGTTGTACTTATTAAAAGTTTCAATGAAAAGTATATTAGTAATATGAACTTCTGGTCCAGTTGGGAGTTCTTCCATTTGAAAAATGTGATATTTGCATGGAACTGTTTGAATCTTTTTATTTTCTAGTCCCCTCTTCCCCCCACTGGATAGAATTGAAACTAGAATTTTCTCTTGATAAAGGAAAAAAAGAGAACATGTTATTTGTAAATTGATGTTTAGTGACTAGTGATACACTTGAAATACTAGAGTAATTATAAGCCTAATCCTAGATAGTCTTATGAAAATGAATCTCTTTTAACTATTGTTTGAACTTGTATTCCCATGGGTTTTATTTTAAGTTATATATTTTCTCTTTTTTTCAGAGCTGCTTGTTATGGGGGCTACTTTTTTTCTCCTTTTTTTTTTTTTTTTAAGGTGTAGTTCACAAGGGGTTGCATTTTTTTAATAAGGCCTCTTACATCGATGGTTGGATGTTTTGCTCTAGTCTTCCAAGAAGGACCATCTTATTTTTTAGAGTCACTTCTAAAGTCATGTGGTCATTAACTTTGGGGACTATTTTGCATCTGAGCTCCGATTAAAACCCAAGTAGACCTCATCGCATGTCACCCCATGAATGTTGACAATGGAAGGAATACCTTGTCTACATGTAGTATACTTCTGGACTGAAAAGCTGGGGAGGAAATATAATTTTTTTTTTTGGCATAAGTCAGAAAAATTTACAGCTAGTGTGTTGAGTTTCCTTGTTGACCTCAGCAGATAAAGTGAGCTGATAGTATTAATTCAGATTTAAGAAATTATCTGAATCTTGGTTTGTGTAGATTTACAATCTACATGCAATATTAATAAATCAGATAGCTTTTACAGTTTCACGTGTGTATATAGGCTCTCTTCCACCCCCTTCAACATTCATTAGTTATTGAACTTTGTAAACTGGCATTGAAACATTACAACAATGTTTTGTTGCACCAATTTTATAAGCTTTTATAGTGCAATACATGTTATTTTTCTGAGGCAAACCAAAGGTAAATTTCTCAAGGTTCTTGCTGCCTTCTTTAGCAGCATTTGATGGAGGATCTTTTATACATTTGTAATAGATAAAAATAAACAAGATTGCAAAACCTTTTTTAAAAAAATCCTCAACCGTGTACCAAGTTTTTGGTCCAAATTGTGTAGGATAAGTTAAACTTAAATTGCATCTATTAACCAATATGAGTGTATTTCTGTAAGCATAGTTATGTTGAAATAAAGTTTTAAAAAGCATAATGCCTTTGTTTATTATTGGTATGTCAACTCTCCAGGAAGTAATCTGTTTTGCTGTAGCTGGAAGTAATAATTTTCGAGGTTATTTCCTTCAGATGACCCTCCTTAGGTAGAAAGGTCATGACAGTCTTTGGGGTAACAATCCAGTGGGTTCAAAGCATACTCTGCTTTCTGGGAGATGGAGGTGGGGGGAGAAATTGGGGACAGTTTATAGAAGGTTTTATGCGGTAATTACTTCCCAACCACAGGTTTCCTTAACAGTTATAATTTGCTTATTGTATCCCTTTTCAGCAGGCCTGGGATTAGTAGATTTTGATTCGTAATTAGAAGATGATGTTTCGAAGAGAAAATAGAGTTACATTATAGAGTTTTAGAGTTATATTGTTCACTGAGTGCCAGGGCACTATTTTAAGGATTTTATTGTATTTAATGGAGCTCTTTCTGGATGCCTTAACAAGGCAATGAGAGTCATCCCAATAGCAGGAAATAGCAAGTCTTGAGAGAGGTTTTATTAAGAAACTTTATTTTGAGAACCTTGAGAAAGGTTTAAACTTACAAAGTTGCAAGAGTGGTATACTGAACTCTTGTGTACCCCTCAGTTGGATTCACCACTGAAATTTGCTTTCTATATATTGTAAATGTATTATTTGCTGAACCACTAGAAATTAAATTGCAAACACACCCCTTCTAAGTATTTCAGTTTGTATCTCCTAAGGATAAGGGCATTCTCTTGTGCAACCACAGTATAATTCTCAAATTCAGGCCATACAAGATTGGTGTAATATTTTAATGTACAGTCTGTATTCAAATTGACCAGTGTCTTAATAGGTAATTCCCACCCCCCATCACCCATTGCATTTAGTTGTCGCATCTTTTAAGTTTCCTTTAATTTGGAACAATTCCTTCGCCTTTATCCTTCACAACATTGACACTTCGAAGGGTGCATGCTAGCTGTTTAAAGAGTCCCTTAATTTGGATTTTTCTAATTGTTTCCTCAGCCTTCAAATCAAGTTATACATGAATACTAAGTTCTGGTGCTTTACATCAGAAGGCACATCATGGGGGCTGGCCAGTTAGCTCACTTGGAAGAGTGTGGTGCTGGTAACGCCAAGGTCACAGGTTTAGATCTCCTTACTGGCCCTTCACCGAAAACCAAAACAGAAGGCACATCATGCCAGTTTATTCCGATAAGGGTTGTGTTAACTTTAATCATGTGGCCTCAGTTTTCTCAGATGATCTCCACTACAATGTTATATTTTCCCATTTATAATTAACATTCTGTGGAAGGATACATTGAGGCTAAGTATCTCACTCCTCAAGAAACCCAATGATTTTAGCGTGTGTTGATTCTTGCTTGAATCAATTGTTACTATTATAGCTTGTATATTAGCTGATCTGTCAAGAGCTTTCCCTCCTCCCCATTTCTTTTCTAACTTTATATGTGTGTAGACTCAGATTCTTTATTGGTTCATGGATTACAATCCATGACAGTCATTCACTTTACCCCATTCAGCCATTCGGAGTTTGGGGGTGCCCTTTCCAGCTCTATGAATGAAACTTACCACAGTCTGTTAACACTGAAGGGTTCCTGTTTATTACCAAATATATTGGAACTCAGCTAAATCAAAGTCATAACTACCATAAAATTTAAAATGTGAAAGCTTGATGGAATGTTATAAGGAGATTATCTGCAAATGGAAATTTACCAGTATACAAGATTCTATCACCTGAGGAGGCAATATTAGTAACATTCTAATTCTTTTGTTAATCTTGAAATACCACAGCTTTCTTTTTTTTTTTTTTTTTTTAAAGATGACCGGTAAGGGGATCTTAACCCTTGACTTGGTGTTGTCAGCACCACGCTCACCCAGTGAGCTAAACGGCCATCCCTATATGGGATCCGAACCTGTGGCCTTAGTGTTTTCAGCACCGCACTCTACCGAGTGAGCCACGGGCCGACCCGAAATACCATAGCTTTCACCTCTCTGTGCTCTAATTAGATAATTTTTAAAAGTCACACAACTCACACATGATTACATTCTCAAAATTCATCTTGACCAGCTCTGTTCCTATCAACCCTCTTTCTTGTTTGTTTATTCTCCAGAGTTAACTACTATTAAGTGCTTACTGTTAACTCTTCCACATATATGGATATGGAAATACAGAATTATCCTGCTTTTTACCTAAGTGGGATTGATACTGTTTTGCAATTTGCAGAACTATTAATTTGGAAATCTCTTGTCAGTAAAGAGAACTTCCTCATTCTTTTTAATTACTGCATAATGTTCCATAGTATGGGTGTATCATGGTTTAATCATTTTAATGTTTATTATTTCCATGACATCCTTATTGCCAAAATTGGTTGACAGTTTTGAGAATGGAAACCATGTGAAGTAAATGGTTTACAGTACCTGCAATTTATTTCTTATAACCTAAGTTATGTTTACGCTTGTGTTTTTTTTTTTTTTAAAGATGACCGGTAAGGGGATCTCAACCCTTGGCTTGGTGTTGTCAGCACCATGCTCAGCCAGTGAGCAAACCGGCCATCCGTATATGGGATCCGAACTCGTGGCCTTGGTGTTATCAACACCGCACTCTCCCGAGTGAGCCACGGGCCAGCCCTACACTTGTGTTTTTAAGGTGGAACTCCTTTCAGGTTTGCCCATAATACCCATGTCTTAGAGTTTTTTATGTTAAGGTTTTTAAAAATAGGCTTATGTATTTGGGATGTTTAATTTAGTTTTCTTAAAACAACAAAGAATTGCCCCAGAGCAGCAGCAGAGGCACAGGAAAAAAAAAAAAAAAAAAAAACCCAATAAAGAATGACAAATTTGTCTTATAGGTTTCCCCCTATCATAACATCTAACTACCAGTTAGTATTTACTGAAGACCATAATCTTACCAGCACTAGTCATATTAATTTCACCTTTTTGTGATAAAAGTAAACTGGGGTAAAGCATTCTTGCCCTGATTCTACTGATGTGGGGATCTGAGATAGTGTTAAGCTGGCATTTTGGATAAACTACTATATTCAGTATGTGGGTAGCTCTTTTTTTTGGCAGCTGGCTGGTACAAGGATCAAGTCCTGGACCTTGGTGTTACCAGCACCGTGCTCTACCCAGCTGAGCTAATCAGCCAGCCCTTGGGTAGCTCTTTATTTTTAAATTTTTTTCAAAAAAGATGACCAGTAAGGGGGTCTTAACCCTTGACTTGGTGTGGTCAGCACCACACTCTCCCAAGTGAGCCACAGGCCGGCTCTTAATGTCATAACGTAAGGTTAAGTTCTGGGTTTACTTGAAAATGTCCTTGGTGTTTGGGCTCTGTGAACCTGCTGTATTGCAGGCCTTGCTATTTGTCCCATCTGATCCACTTATTAGAATTTCACTTGAGTTGCAGACATTTGTAGCAGGCCTATGTCTCCCAGTTTCCCAGAATCAACAGGGAGTGGTGGGAACGACTGGCTATCCACTCTAGACAGCAGGAAGGGGTGACTGCAACAAATGTCTCCAGAATGGGTTTGTGTCTGCTTGTTTGGTGTCCACTGGACACTCATATTTTGCTTAATTTTTGAAACTTTTTAAAATGTAAGCTTCTGTTTATGCTATCCTCCAGTGCGTGTTTCATTTCTCCTTTAACAGCCACAGCAGTAATAGTGAGCCAGTAGTGGTAATAGTATTTTTTCTCTTCATTATGTGACTCGTGTTCCCCTCATCTGCAGTGCATTGTCGCGTGCACACACACATCACACACATCACACTATGCTGGCTGGAGTTTTGTCTGTGATCAGCAGATGGTTTACTGACTGACAGCCCCAGGTCAGTCCACCCCATTCAGATGAAGTCAGGGTGCAGGGCCTTCGTCTTTCCTCAAGTCCATGAAGTCTGGAGGAAAGCACACTTCTGGAGATCCTGGGCTGTACTCATAAACCTGGGTAATGTGCCTGGAAAGGCACAATAAAGGGCCTGGAAAGTCTCAAGAGGATGTAACCTGAGACTTGCTGATCCCCAGATTTCAAATCCTACCAGAACATTTGATCACCTTCATCAAGTGCATTGAGCAGCCTCTTCAAACTTAATCTGGAAATATACGATGGCATTAATTCATGAAGCTTTAAAATCATCTTTCACTTTACAACTTTTTATCTAATTATTTTTTCATACTTTGATAGTTTTCACATTGACTGGTGAGGACAGTTCATATTGTTCCTTTTTGGGTTTCTTTTCTTTTTTTTTTTTTTGTCCTTTTTTGGGACCGGCCGCACCGCGCTCAGCCAGTGAGCGTGGTGAGCGCACTGGTCATCCCTATATAGGATCCGAACCCGCGGCGGGAGACTGCTGCGCTCCCAGCACCGCACTCTCCCGAGTGCGCCATGGGCTCGGCCCATCCTTTTTGGGTGTCAACAGTTTCTCAGATCTCTAGATACCCCAATGTAAAGCTCCAGTAAAACACTTAATTGAAGACCAGCTTAGAAACAAAGGGAACTCATGTATGATTCACCCTGCTCCCTGCCTCCTCTCCCCTTTAAGCCTGAGCCCAGTGTGTTGTGGAAGGACTGGAGTGGGCGTGGGGAGGGGAGGGACAGAGAGCAGGAAATGCTGGCAGATTACCAGTGCTAGAAGAGGTTCTGGGGGATTTAGGAAAATATTGGTAAAGGTCCACAAAAAATGTTTACATTGTGTAATGATAAAATGATAAAAAGAGGATTCTGAAATTGCAACTACATGTCACTCACCTCTCTGGTCATGGAGCAAGGAAAGAAAGTATTATAGGCTCTCAGGAGCCTCAGCTTGGATTCTGCCTCAAACCCCTGTGCTTTTTTCCTTCTTGGAGAGCAATATGATGCTATTTTGATGTAAAGGTCCTTCATTTCTGTGTTCTCATTACCTTTTCTACCATGGAGACTTCCAGGAGAGTTGACTTTCTGAGATAGTTTTCTGCTAATATAAGCACTGTATGGGAGTGGGGAGGGAGATAGCCTGGAATTGGATCTGAATAGGTTTTTTTTTCCATTGAAATTTACCAAAATAATGCATACATGTAGTTAAAAACAAAATATTCCTAAAGGATGTAATAGCTATATGTGTCAGACTCCTGAGGTAAATTTAAATTAGCATGAAATTTCTTATTTGATAGGTTTACATTGGATTCACTTCATATAGTTCATTTGAACAGATTGTGTGTTTTATTGCATTTCCGTCAAGGTGATCAACACACGGAAACCTTATGGTGGATTAAAAGGCCACAAATTCTTAGCAAGCCCTTCTGGTCATCTTGTGTCAGTGCTGCCATTGTGACTTGCTTTGATGAATAGAATGCAGCAGAAGTGGCACTGTGTGACTTTGAGCTTTGGCCTCCAGAGGCCTTGCAGCCTCTGTTCTCATGCTCTGTCTTTCGGAACACTGTCACCTTGTGAACAAGCCTGAACGGGCCTGCTTGAGGATGACACCCTAGGTACAGAGAGTGACCGGTGGAGAGAGGCCTAGCTTTCCTAGCTGTTATAACTACGTCAGCTGAAGCTCCTGTGAGTGAGGTCAGCAGTCTGTCAACTGTCTGTAAATGTGTGACCCAGAGAGCCAAAGAACCATGGAGCTGAGCCCAGATTAAATTGCCAAAGTAGGGGCCAGCCCGTGGCTCACTCGGGAGAGTGTGGTGCTGATAACACCAAGGCCATGGGTTCGGATCCCATATAGAGATGGCTGGTTAGCGCACTTGGGAGAGTGTGGTGCTGACAACACCAAGTCAAGGGTTAAGATCCCCTTACCGGTCGTCTTAAAAAAAATAAATTGCCAAAGTAAAGAATGGGAGCAAATAAATGCTTGGTTAAAGTCACTAAGTTTTGATGTAGTTTGTTATTCAGCAGTAGATATGGATATGAACCTAATCATGTCCTCAAATCTAGTTAATGAAAAAGAAGCATTTTCAATTAACAAATGAGCAACTGTACCTAGAAATGACTTACCCCATGCCCAACAGGGGAGTTAGTGGGTAAATGTTACAGTTATACATTGTTCTCCTTTGTTGAATAGTCTCTTGTTAAAGCTCTCATGCTGAAAATAACATTTCTCAGAATTAGCTTTACATAAAGCTTGCTTTATCCAGTGAAAAAGACATTTTCTATAGCTAGTGTTTCAATAAAATACATCTTTTATCTGGCATTTTAAAGGAAAGCAGTCCCCATTTCTCTAATTAGCCTTCCTGTTGAGTATTTCACCATGCAGTTTAAAATCAAAGACAGGAAAAAAGACAAATCTTTTTAGGCCAGATGGTAAATGCTGTAAAAAATGTGATAATAGTTTTTAATTGGGCAACTAGGAACCCCTTTTTAGTGAAAGTCAGTAAAATGTGACAAGGAACAAGAAATAAAATGAGTGCTCCACAAGTAGAAAAGGCACGGCCATTTAAACAAGTTCAGGGCCAATCTAGCAATTCAGCTTTTGAAGCTATTTAATTTGCAAGTAAACATGAACCACTAGTTCTAATAATTCTAATCTCACTAGTAGGAGTAGGATTAAAAATTGCACTCTCTTTTCTGTGATAGTTTAGTGGTATAGTTCTGTGGATGTTTGCATTCCACATTTCCTGTGTATCTCATTGACTGTTTTCTTAATCAGAGTTGTGGGTCAGGATCTCCACTCATGCTGTGATCTGTCCGTGGTACTTGGCAAGCTCTCTAGCCATGCGAAAGATTCCCAGCCAGCCAGGAAAGCACAGTCAATTTAAAGCTATCTGAGGTGGCAGACAGCATGGGAATCATGCTGGGACACTTGTTTAGGTTTGGGCAGCATTGCTGAAGTGGGACAGTAAGGGTGCAGCACATCACACACACAGCTCTGAGAAATATGCTTAGGGTGTGATTGTATATGGCAGGATTCAAAGGAAGCCAGAAAGAGAACTAAGTGGTAATTACCCAGAATTTCTGAGGAAATTGTGTCATTACCTTTGGAAGTCTTGAGAGTGGGTTTCCTTCCTAAGGTTGAAAAGTTCTCACCTGTATATTTGTGATGGGTTTTGGCAGATAGAAGCATTGTGCAGGGGTTTACGTGGGTACTGATGGGACTCTTCTGTATCCTGATTATGGCCGCCATTAAGCAAACTTATACATGTGTTAAGATCCATAGAACTGTACATTAAAAAAAAAAAGCCCATTTTACTATATAATAGTAATAAAACCCCTCAAACCCACATGGGTACTGGAGCTAGACTGCCTAGGTTTGTTCGAATCACAGCCCCATCACTTTTCTTGTTGTGAGATCCTGGGCAAGTTACCTGTGCCTCAATTTCCTTATCTGTAAATGCAGGTTAATAATAGTACCTACTGCATGGGGTTGTTGTTAAGGATTCAGTTAACATATATAAAGCACTTAAGAGAGTGACTGGCTCATTGTATATGCTATATAAGGGTTAGCTACTATTATAATCATAAGGCTATAAAGGAGTAAAAAAGAGATATATGAGCTATCGTGATTATAGCAACTATGAGTAGACTGAAATACAATTACCATGAGATATTGCCTAAAAGAAAGGAAGAACCTCTACAAAATGTTAGTGTAAATGCCACTAAGCAACTTTAGGTCTTTTGACATTTTCCAAGGAAGTCAAAAACCAACCAACCGAACAAACAAAAATCCCCTCACTCTACTAATTCATTCATTCATGCATTGAATCCCTGCTATTTTCCAGGGACTTACTGAAAGGTTAGAAAGGATCTTGGCAGTTTTTCATTTCCAAAATCACCTGACATGTGGTGACTTGTTCTCTAGCACATCCAACTTTATTTTTGTGGCCTCAGTTTTCTCAGATTTACCATAACTACTGACCAGAAGTATTGACAATGTACACGATTAAGCAGACTACCTATTATTGCATTTACCAATGAGAATATTAAGAACAAATAAATTCTCTCACTAGGTTGACTACCTAGAATGTAAATTCTGAGAATTATTTGGGAAGTAACAGGAAGCTTTTGAAAAACAGGAACCTGGGAGTCCGAATAGTGGGTGTTTTGAGGATGATCTAGATAAACTTCAGAGAGTATTCAGATCATGAAACTTTTGTAATAAATGGGCAAATAATGATGTTTTTTGAGATGAAATGAAAAGGTGAGGCACATTCCAATAGTAATCTTGACATTAAAATAGTAATCTTGAATCACTCCCCTCACACTACAGGGCATTACTAGAGCAAATAAAATGATGGAGAGACATTAGGAGCAGGCAGAGGTGTTATCTATGTGATTCACATGAGTCTGAAGTCTTGTTTTTAATGTTTAAGCATTACTCTTTGACAGTTGAGAAAAAACAATCCTCCTGGGAGGAGGAAAGCAGCCAAGAGAAAATGGAACAGCCTGAGAAAGAATGGAAATGATTCTATTGCTCCACAATGCAGAGCCAAGTGGGAGAGAAGCCAGGGTAAATGATCAGAGGCTGTCTATGAAACAGCTCGCCTCAGCCTGAGCGCTGGTTGCCTACTCAGTGAAGCAATAACAACTCTGTCATAGCTGACGCAGCTGGAGCTGCAAGTTAGTCATCTACAGGAAACCAGCCTTGATCTCCATTTTGCAAGAAGTGTCTGAATGATCAAAAAACACAGACACAAGATTGCGTCTGTACTCCACTTCTTGGTTGTCATGGGAAGTGAGCGTCGTAAGTAACAACAAATATAGACTCGGGAACTACAGTAAAGCTCTGGTAATTGGTAGATCTTAGCATTTATGGTGATTAAAAATACAAAATGTGTTACAACTTCAGTTTGTTTCAATAACTTTGAAGAAGATGCTATTATTTTAGTTTTACTTGGGGTGGGGGCAGAGAAATCAGGTCTAACTTTTCAAAATAAAACTTTGAGCCTAATAACACATAGAAGCCAAAAACCCTTTGATGGCACATATTTTACTTCTTTTGGGTGTCATGAATTTAAAAGAGGTGACATGATTGCCACCACAAAGCTGCAGAGCTAGGTGAACAATCTAGTATAAACTTGCTTAGTTGTATTTGAGCCTCTCAAAATGACCTTTGTTCTGTGACAGTGAGGGAGTTGGCCTAACACTCGACCATTAATTTCTCCTCCTTACCTAGCCAAAAAGGCTTGCTAACTCCTGCCATAGTGTAAATGATCACTTATTCAAGAGAAGTCTTCATACTCAGATGAGTGGATTAAGAAGTATCAGTAATCTGAGTAAAGCTCAGAAACCACAGTAACAGAACTTTTTTTAAAAAAAATTTTTTAATTTTTATTTTTTTCCTTTTTTTTGTCTTTTTTTCGTGTCCGGCAACGGATCGCAACCCTCAGTGTTGCGCCCATACCGGACCGGGACCGGCAACGGGATCACAACCCTCGGTGCTGTGCCCGCACCTCGCTCAGCTAGTGAGCAGGAACCGGTCTGTATGTGGGATCCGAACCCTCGACGGGAGCGCCACTGCGCTCTCAAGCGGCGCACTGTAGCAGTGCGCCACCGGGCCGGCCCAGTAACAGAACTTTCTTAAAGCAAAATCTATTGTGGAGTACTTGAATAGTCCAGCAGTGATCTGGGGCTACATTAGATTGGAGGAATATGGAGTAAAAATTAATGCCAGATCCTAGCAGAAGTCCTTGTCTTCTGCTAGGCAGGCATGTAGTGTCTTTATTTGTCTGAAGTATTGTAGCCATCTTTTGCTGGCTTACTTTCCTGTTTTTCTGTAGAATTATAAAAGGTTAGGATGGAGAACCCTTACAAAAAATCAAGTGTACTTTCCTCATTTTATTTTTTGGTGGCTGGCCAGTATGGAGCTCTGAACCCTTGACCTTGGTATTAGCACCGTGCTCTCCCTAGTAAGCTAACTGGCCAGCCCCCATTTTCCTCATTTTATAGGTGAGAAAATGAAGATCCAAAGATTTTGAAACAAAAGCACTGAATTTTAGAGGAAGAAGAGCCCTAAGTATATGAATCTTTCAGTTAAAAACCGAATCTTTATTAGTTGAGAGGCCCAAAACCCTAGAGAGAAGGAATGTTCTCCTCCTAAAAGACATATTCATAGGTTGTCAGGGTGATGACTGTTTTTAGACTTATTTTCCCAAACACTGAGTTCACCATATTTTGTTGTTCTACCTAAAGATGCAGGCCTAAGTTCTAAACTGTGAACTCGTTTTCAGTCATAAATAGGAATGTAATGACCACAGTCTTAACTTATAAAATCAATGGTATTTCATTCTCTCTAAAATACAAAATTAGAAATCAACTACTTATCAATTTACTCAACTTGGGAAGCTACCGCCCTCTAGGGGTACATTTGGAAATGTTGGGGGTGTTTTTTGGTTGTCACAATGACTGAGCCAGGGGAGTTGCTACTTACATTCAGTTCTGGGAATGAGGGATGCCAGACATGCCAAAATGCAGTTCTATACATGAACTATCATCCATAAGATACCAACAGGGCTCAGTTTGAAACACTGTGAAAGTGAGATCTACAGAGTTACAAACTGCATCTTAGAACACTCCCCATTATATTTAGTCTAGGAGGATGTAGTGAGAAGGGAGCTAGGGGACACGGAGAGGGCAGGAGAATGTGACATACATAGGATCTCCCACATGTTGGGAGAGGACATGGGTCTATTAAGAAGTTCTTGGATCTAACTGCATTTCAACCCAGCTTATCCTGCTAGTATTTATCTCAACGTTAGGATCTGGGACTTGACTTGCCAATTGTTCATTGCACACAGCTGTAGTACTACTCATCTAGGACTAACAAAAAGACTTCTGACATAATTTAATAAAGGTCTATACAGGCAAATGTTAATAGTTAAAGTGCTCTCTTAATTGGAGAATAGACCTCAGATGCTAGGAAATATAGCTTGAATCTTCTTTTATCTAAGATTTTCAGGCACTTTTAAATTGTGGAAGGTAAATTTCTACTTGTTCTCCAGTATGCATTGTCCCTATTTTCCCTTAATAAAAACCTCATGTACTTCTCATTTCCCTCTACATTTACCAGTTTTCTGGTGGGTGGGTGTGGGCATTGTAACTGTTGGAACAATTGGATTTGTACAACATCCAGCTTTTTTTCCTTCTTTTAAATCCGGAAGCTGTTTGCTCTCTATTCTTGTTCCTTCTTCACACTTGCTGGGAAAGGATAACAACTTGAGCAACCAACCACCTTGGACTTGGAGATGGAAGCCATGGTATGTTCCACCAGCTGGATCCTTGGATGACTACATGGAGCAGAGCCACCTACTCACTTCTACCTTATTTAAGCCAATGTATTTTGGAAAAACTGATTTCCTGACATTTTTTCATATGCTGACTGCTAAATTGCCCTGTCAACTAGACTCCAAATAAGAGAAATGACATCTGGTCTCAAAAAAGGAAAATGGTAGTGGGAGAAATTTGAATGTAGCAGGCCTCCTTTTTATGTATATTTGGGTCACAGATATATACATACAAAAAAACACTTGTATTTATAAGCTCAATACATTGCAAAAAGGCACAGTCCTAAATAGTTTAAAAAGGTCACTGTGAAGATCTTTAAAAAGGGTGGGAATGGGGAGGACTTTATTATAGGTATATTTAATACCATTTCAATGTATATTGTTATATCTAATATAGTTAATATCTAGTGCAAACAAGGTCAGCTTCATACATTTATCTGTTTTTTCTTCTTCCGCAGATTGTACAAAAGGGAAGGAGGCTTCTTGGTTTTATAGGCCACACTTCTCTTGATGCGCTGTCCTTTGATGTTAACAATATGTGGCAAGAGAGGGGGCCGGACCGTTAGAACTGTTCCTTGAGGGGTATAGCCTCGGAGATGCAGTATGTCCTTGCAGTGAGGTGTTACTGCAACCCAACCTATGCAGGCATGAGATAGAACACAAAATGCTGTTAACAACCATCTTAAAAACACCAAACCAGAGCTCAAATTGGAGCACCAAGAGGCTATTGTTCTTTCACTGTTTTTAAAAAAACATACAGTGCATTTGTGAAAAATACAAGTTTATATTCAGAATAGGTTGCATTTTATTAATAAACTAGTATGTATACCTTAAAATAATCAGCTTATATCAGTTAAGGCACATTTCTATGAAAATGTACTCTAAGTCAATAAAGCTACTTTATTTGCTTTTTAAAAAGTTCTTGGTTACCTGCAGAGGAAAACTTGATATCAGCCACTGCTTCAGATGCTCCAAGTCCTTCTTTTAATGTAATGTCTTCAGCAACAAGAGGAGGAAATCCTGCCATTCGTTCTTCTCCACCCATTGGAACCTTCCAATGAAATAAAATGAAGATGTTTGGAAGTTCAAATTAAATTCCCTGTGACTCTAATATTAAGTAACTCGCTGATAAGATAATTCTGCACCAGGATCAAGAACAAAATCCTTTTAAACATTCAACTGTTGAAAAAAACCTAAGTTGGGCCGGCCCGTGGCTCACTCGGGTGAGTGCGGTGCTGATAACACTAAGGCCACGGGTTCGGATCCCATATAGAGATGGCTGGTTTGCTCACTGGGTGAGTGTGGTGCTGACAACACCAAGTCAAGGGTTAAGATCCCCTTACCGGTCATCTTTTTAAAAAAAAAAAAAAAAAAGAAAAAACCCTAAGTCACTTCTAGGGTCACATGGAAAGCATGGGAGCTCTCTGATGAGACGAAGCATACAAATCTCAGGGCCAAGGGCCAGTATTGGGCATGCACCTGGCAGTAACCTCCTGACAGGAGAATTGTGCTTTATTTACACTGTTTTTATAGCCCTCCATAGGGCTTTACATAGAGTAATGTCAGGCAATTAAGGCTAGGTCCTTCCAAATACCTTAGTTCTTACAGGCATGGCCAAAAGATTAATCTCTGCTGCTTTACAAGTCAAGGGTCCGTGGGGCCGGCCCGTGGCTCACTTGGGAGAGTGTGATGCTGATAACACCAAGGCCACGGGTTCGGATCCCATATAGAGATGGCTGGTTTGCTCACTGGGTGAGTGTGGTGCTGACAACACCAAGTCAAGGGTTAAGATCCCCTTACCGGTCATCTTTTAAAAAAAAACAAGTCAAGGGTCCATGTACAATGGATAAGATTTAGCTTCTATGTTAACAGATGTTTCCATGAATTAGAAGTAACTGGACAATAATTTATCTATGCATTAATCTTTCCCGTGTTTAGCAGTAGGGACACAAAGATAGATGTTACAGTATGGTCCCTGCCTGCAAGGAGGTCAGAAGGGGTAAATAACTTGTAGACAAAGACCACAATAATACGTTGAACTTTCAGAAGGAGAGAACAAATCTATGGTTATTAGAGGTGGGAAAGGGGGATGGAGAGGGGAGTTAGAGAGAAATTGGGTAAGGGGCACAAAGAATAATTAAACTTTGTAATAGTGAATATGCTAATAATGATTTGATCAGCACATATTGTACACAAATATGATAGTCAACACTGTACCCCCAAAATATGTATAATCAATTATGCTTCAATAAAAAAAAACTATAAAAAAACTCAAAAAAGATATGTAGACAAATACAAGATAAGAAATGAGAGTGCTGTTTGTGGAAGGAGGAGTAATGTGTTTTGGTCAAGGAAAACAAGAGGTAAATGTGAGCAGTATTTTGAGAAATGGGTGGTATATTCATTTGAAAGATATTCTGGGTCAGCACATATACAGATAAAAACTGGAAAAAGGATGATTTCAGGGAACTGTAGTTAAATTGTGCAGAGTATGTTATGTGTGCACACGCATGTGTGGAGGGATAATTAGTGATTAGGCTGTCAGCTGTTCAGACGTCTCTCAGTAATGCGGAACTATCTAGGAATTATAAGCCGAAGATAGAACAGAGGTAAGAATTAAAAAAAGAATAATATGACCTGCTTTATATTTTGGAAAGATCTTTCTAGTGTAGGGTTTAGTACTATTGATATTCTGGGATGAATAATTCTTTGTTGTGGGAGGCTGTCCTGTGCATTGTAGGATGTTTAGCAGGATTCCTGGGCTTACTCAGTATATGCCAAGAGCACCCCCAAGTTGTGATAAATAACAAGGTCTCCAGGCATTGCCAAGTCTGTCCTGGGGAGGAAAATCAACCTGGGTTGAGAACCACTGCTCTAGTGGTTCTGGAAGTATATGTGGGGGCAGGGGGTACGGATGAGGGAACAGAAGGGCAGCAAAAGAGGACTGAGAAACTACTTAAGGATCTCAAAAATAGCCTCAACAAAGCAGATTACAGCTTGAACTACCAGGTTAGATTCAGAGATAATTAGGAGGTAGAACAGATTTTAATTTGGGAGATGAGGAAGAAAACCAGGAGGCAAGAAAGAGTCCCAGAACAGCCCAGGAAACCGTTTGTGTCACACTGAGAGAACACTGAGATTACTGCTTTGGAAAATATTAGTGATGTCCATCCTGAAAACTACACAGATGCACATGGGTAGATCTACACAGAATTTATTTTTTGACAGCCATATTACACTAACTAAGGAAGTGTTCTTTCCTGCAAGTCAAAGCTGTATTTCAACTTGTGTACTTTTGTTTTTACCTAAAAAGTGAACATATGTAACAAGAGAACTAAAGTCTTTTAGTGCAGAAAAATTGACAGCCGATATTGTTGATTGCTTTTATGTGCTCAACCTCCCCGCAAGTTCTACAAGTCTCTAGAGTATTAAATTTGGGGCAGTTATTTCAATGGAATTTTAATTTCAGTCTGGCTTCTTAGGAAATCCAGAGAGAAAGAAGCATTTACTTCTCAAGTCAAGCTTGTTTGTTTTTATCTTCTTTGAAGGGAGGGTGTATGTTTTGTTTCTTGGCTTATTTTCAGTTATAGGAGCATTAATGCCAGTCACTGCTGCTTTGGATGCAGCTGGTATATTTGCAACCAATGCTTCACGATCATTGTCATGAATACTTACATAGCACTTAGAATGTTGCCCTGACAGTTCTCTTCACAACCTCACAAGGTAGGTACAACACAGAGAGGTAAGAGAAACTTGCCTAAAGTCATAGAGCTTTGTAAAGTGGTAGAGTGGAATGGGCATCTGAACCCAGGCAGTCTGGCTTCAATAATCTTAACCAATATACAATATACACTGTCCAACAGTGCATACGGCATGTCTTGTAAAAGAGCTGAAAACAGTCCTCACTTAGGCAATTGGTCTTTGGTGAACTTAATAAGGACAATTTCAGTGGCATGGTAAATGTCAAACAGGGACTGCAGAGAAAGGATGTGAGGAGCATGGGCAAGCTGGACTGTAGAAGAACTGGGCAAGACTCTTGAGTTTTTTTTTTTTTTTTTTAATCGCTTCTTGGCCTTTTGGCTAAGATCCAGGTGGAGTTTTTTTTTGTTTGTTTTTTTTAAGATGAGAGCAATTTTATCATTTATAGACAAAAGGAAAAAGCTGGTAGAGCAGGAAAGAAGAGGTGGGATAATCTATAAAATAAGTGTCCTGGATTAAGAACCTGGGAGGAAAGCTTTTTGCACTTAGAACAGGGCTTTTCAACCACTACTGACATTTTGGACCAGATCACTCTTTGTTGTGAAGGGCTGTCCCTGTGCATGGCAGGATGTTCAGCACTATCTGTGGCCTCCACCAATTAGATGGTGGCAGCAACCCCAAGCTGTGACAAAATCTGTAACTTCTTTTCACTCAGCACTAATCAATACAACTTTCTGCAGTGATATGACTATCTAGCACTTGAAATGTAGCTAGTATGAGGAACCATATTTTAAATCTTATTTAATTTTAACTGATGTATTTAAATTTAGATAGCCATGTGTGGCTAGTAGCTACCAAGTTGGACAGTGTAGTTTAGAGAAAACACAAGTCTGTGGCTATAAGGCTTGGTCCAAACCAACATCTTTTTTCACATAGAACCTATTTCACTTTATAGCCAGAATCCTCAAAGAGAATGAGGTGAGGGGAGAGCTAGCTGATGGTATAACAGATGATTCTGTCCAACAAAGGCTTTTGAACAGAGCTATGTCCCATCACAGTGTATATTAACCATAACTGTGCAATCATCAAGTCGTGTTGCCTTACCTGCAGTAATGTATGACCTGCATGCTTTTTATATATGGCATCTGCCTTGTCCAAGGAAGTAACATGCACAGGGAGGAGGTTAGAAGTCACGACTGTAAACCAAGCTGACTGATTTCCCTCAAGAAAGGAAAAAGGTTACTTAACACAATGAAAAACTTGCAAAACTCACACATTACAAGGTACAATTACTGCAAACAAAAACGAAGAACCAAATCAAGCTCCCTTTATAAGTACTGGTATAGCAATAGTTGTAATCAAACTATATTAATGCCTAAAAAAAAAGACAATATGAAAACAGCACATTTTAACAATTCATGCAAAACAATAACTTCTTCTACAGACCTGCTGATAGCATTAAAAAAAACTCATGTATTATTATATAAGGATTCTAAGTGTATAGGGCTAAATTTCTAACAAATTATGATCAAACAAAAAACCCAAGAAATGTCCTATAGTAATGGCCTATAAGTTGCATTTAGTATTGTTAGACATATCCATATTTCATTTTCCTTTTTTCTCCTTACTTTGGCAAAATGGGGAACAATTCTGCAGACACTCCAAAATCCCCAGAATGATGCTATGTAAACAAATACCAAACATGTTTTAAATGCCCAGCTATAAGGGGCACTCAACATCCCACTGAAGATAATTTACAATTCTTCCAAGCAGAGCATTTGAAGTTTGGTTGCATTTTTCCCCCCAAAAAGGACAATTTGTATAACCACATGGAGACATTTTAATTTTCTAGTACACTGGCAGCCTCAAAAAATGGAAGGTCAGGGATGACCCATGGCTCACTTGGGAGAGCGTGGTGCTGACAACACCAAGCCAAGGGTTGAGATCCCCTTACTGGTCATCTAAAAAAAAAAAAAAAAAAAAAGTATATCGAATCCCTACATAGTCATGACTTAGTTATCAACATTTTGCCAGTCGTGTTTGTTCATGTATCTGCTTCCTTAAAGTAAATTCCAATATTTAGTCATTTTTTAATGGTACAGACTTTCCTTACCTGCAGGAAATCTATGCGGCCTATAGCACCCAGGAATAGAACCATTCCTGGCTTAAGCACAAAGGTTCTTGGAACAATTGAATGTGTTGGCAAAACTATATTTATTTCTTTTTCTGTTAGAAGACTTAAAATCTGTGAAACAAATGGCAGATTTTTTTAAATTACTTTTATTGAAGATAAAATATATTGTAACTATAAGATAAAAAGTGATAAAAATATTTCAGACTTCACAATAAACCAAAGTATGTCAGAGTTTGCTGCACCTAAACTATATAAATTCCTTCTGTCTAAATTAACCTCAGTTGACTGGTGGCTCTACTTGTTTCACGACTTAATCGTGAATAATAGCAAAATAACTTTACAGGCATATGAGACTTTCCTAGCAAGCAGCATCATTCAAATGTCAAAATTGGTATGAACCTGAAAATACTGCTGATTGAATCCCCGATATAAAATATATGCTCTCCTCCATCAAGGCTTCCGGGGACCAGTAGCTTTTAGCTTAAAGTAAGGGAACATGCAACTTTCTGTCCTAGTATACACACATTAAGTGCAAAATTGTCATCCCATTCTCTGGGCAGGTGAAGAGCTTGAAGAACATGTTTCTAAATTCTGGTGTTTAATTTCCTTATTTCGCCCAAACATTCAGCAGAAAACAAGAGAATATTGCTTCTAAGAATGAAGAGTTCCCAAACAGACTAGAGAAAACAGAAAAGGAAAGATAGGATATAGAAGATTCTGGTAAAATTTAAGGAATCAAAATTTGATTAAAAAAAAGAATAAAAAAGGAAAAAATGGACAAAAACCTTGTGAACTTGGTTCTTCAGAAGAATAACAAAAAATAAATAAATAAAAAATATAAGCAATACCTAGAAAGGCTCATAAGAAAATAAATAAGGGCTGCAAATAGCTTTCCTTGGCATTTGTGTTTGAAAAAAAAACACGTTAAAAGCCACTTGCAGACAGGCAGGTAAGTAAGCTCAGTTGGTTAGAGGGCAGTGTTGATAACACCCAGGTCAATGGTTCAGATCTCCATACCAGCCAGCTGCCAAAAAAAAAAAAAAGCCACGTGTAGTTAAGAAAAAAAGTTTTTTTTGTTTTTTCAACCCTGTTTAAGCAGAGAGCCTAATACTTCCATTTCACAACAGAGTTCCTTGGTTCAGTTTGGGAAACACTGGCTTAAGGCATGAAATAAATATTACTATAAACTGACATAGAAGCAAACTACTAGTGCCGGGAGACTTTTTATTTCTAAAAACTTAAAGGTGTCATTCTGCTGGCTGGAATACTTTACAAATTCTTGCCTTTCTCACTCAACTATTTCACAAGAGGGTATATGACTAAATTAACTGCTATCTCTGGCCTAACTAAGTCTAAAAAGGAAGAATTAGTTGAAGTTAAAGGGATAGAACATTATTAGGAAGTAGTCCAGTTACTCTGAAGTTGTGGACTGCTAAGGAACAAAAGACTAGGCAGAAGCAATTATTCTAGGACAGCAATAAAAATGAAAAGAAAGGGTCTGATTCTGTGTCATAGGACACCAAATAGAATACAATTCTGAGAATGAAATTGTGAGTGATCCTGATGAGACAAAGGAAAGTACCTAAGAAACCAGTGTTGTTTCACAGGGAGATACAAAGAAAATTAGGAGAAATTGGTCAGTAATCAGATTCAAAGGAAGTCATTAATGGATCTGTTGTAAAGCTGTATCCTGGATGCACACTTGAGTCAATCAATGACTTGGATGAAGTTCAAAACTGATAATAAAAACTTGTGAGATTTAGGGCAGAACCGTGGCTCACTCGAGAGAGTGTGGTGCTGATAACACCAAGGCCCTGGGTTCAGATCCCATATAGGGATGGCCGGTTTGCTCACTGGCTGAGCGTGGTGCTGACAACACCAAGCGAAGGGTTAAGATCTCCTTACTGGTCATCTTTTGGAAAAAACAAACAAACAAACAAACAAACAAACAAACAAACAAACAACTGTGAGATTTAACGCTATTTGAAAGAGTAGAATATAGGCTGAAGTTAACAAGACAAAATCAAAGTTACCTATGAGATCCTGCAATTGGATTAAAAAGACGCATAAGGCCAAGACAGAGAAGTAGAGTTAATTCTATTCTAAATTATGCTCACCTGAGAGCACTTATACATGTAACTCAGTTCTTAGTGTCACACTTTAAGAACAAAAAATTTAGAAAACATTCTGAAAAGAGGCTTGGGTAGAGCAATAGCCTGTCTCTCAGAAGAGTTATAAGAAATGAATACAAATAATCAGGATTGTGTCAGCACAGTAAATGCTCAACGGCTGCTGGATGAACTGAGAAAAAAGGTAGGGATAGATGAGGAAAAGATAGGACATTACATTTTAAAATATTTCAAGGTCTGGCAAGGGAACTAGACATTACGTTCCTGCCATTATAGCTTTGAGATACAAGGAGTACAAGTTACAGGGAGACTGTTCAGATCAACACAAAGAGCTGGTCAAAGACCAAATGGGTTACCTTGGGAGGTGATGTGACACTGCCTCATCTAATGGTGAGTCACGCTTTATTTAGTTCAAGCTGGATGAACTATTAATGGATATGTTATAGAAGGAATTCAAGCATGGAATAGGGAGCTGGACTGCAGTGATATTTATGATCACTTTCAACCTCAAAATCTAGGATTCTGGTAAATGTCTCCCTAACTAAGGTAACAACCTCAATGATAATACCAGTAGGTTTTCAGCAGTGAAGTCTATGAAATGGAATAGAGAACTTGGTGACACATAAATTCCTCCCTGGTCCGCTTTATGAATAAATCAGAACAGGGTCTAAAATGGAAGTATACCTCTTTTCCTGTTTTCTGCCAATTAAGATGTGTACAACTGAAAGTACAGCAAACCATTGAACAACCCTGGTTTAAACTGCACAGGTCCACTTATACAAGGATTTTAAAAAATAAATATATTGGAAAAGAACTTAACTACTTAACTTGCTCAGGGTGTGCAATGCAGGGATGGGGATGCCACCCGCGCTAGAGTTTCAACTGTGAAGGGTGGAGGTGGGGCAGGGGCTCAGCGCCCATAAACATTCCTTCCCCTCAATGTGTCCTTTGAAGGTCAACTGTAAATGTTTCTAAAAGAAACGAAATACATACACAATTTTCTTTCGTAATTCCAGGGGTGTCATAAAACCAGTGGGCATCTTTCACATCTTGTGGAGTCAATTCTACTTGTTTGGTGGATTTGTTTGCAGCCCCAACAGGGTCGTTTTCCATGTCAAAGGCAAGTGAATCAGCATCAAATTCAAAGACAACTTCATTCTTCTGTTCTTCTGAATATAAGAATGTTCTTCCAACTCTTCCTAGAACAAGTTATATGGAAGTTATTAGTCACTCCTTTAATGTTTTTGACTCCAGACAGATTATTTTTTTGTTTGTTTTTGTTTTTGGCAGCTGGCCAGTATGGGGAACTGAACCCTTGACCTTGATGTTACAAGGCTGCACTCTAACCAGCTAAGCTAACCGAGCAGCCCTCTAGACAGATAATTTTTATGTTTGCCTCAAACAAGTTGCTAAGACTAACTACAGTGTATGGAAGTGAGACTACCATACCTTTGCTTTTTTTCCAAAGGCAGAGGGAGTCAGACTCTTTTAATGATCAAGCGTGAGGCTGGCTTATGTACATTGGCAGGTGGGGGGTGTGGGGGTGGGGAGATATTGGAAATCAAACTGCTATTAGTAAAGGAAGGCTGAAAGTTACCAAGAAAAGAGGGACAACCTAATATAAAGCTGTTGCATGGAGGCAACAACCTTTATCTGTACTGGTCTGGGTTTACCAACATTAGCCTTGCTTCTAAGGGCCTTTATGTTCCCAAATGAGGAAGGTAGTCTCTCCCCACAAAAACTGGCTAGCCCCAGGCAGCTGTACTTCAGGTTGCTCAATAAATAATTTCAGCATAGGGCTGGCCCGTGGCTCACTCGGGAGGGTGTGGTGCTGATAACACCAAGGCCACGGGTTCGGATCCCATATAGGGATGGCCGGTTAGCTCGCTGGGTGAGCGTGGTGCTGACAACACCAAGTCAAGGGTTAAGATCCCCTTACCGGCCATCTTTAAAAAAAAAAAAAAAAAAAGAATTTCAGCATAGAACCAATAAGGGTTTTCTCATAGAGAATGCTTACCTACTACATAACCATGCTTTTTCAGGAGATGAAGTTGATTCTGTTCTTGCTCACTAAGATCTTCTTCAGCTGTAGTTGCATCTTTTTTAAGTCTTTTTTGCCTTTCAAACATTCTGTAAGGAGTTGGGTTGCAAATAGGAAACTTCAGAAGGTTTAATGTAGTACCTGAAATACCAAAGAATACATTTTTAGAAAAGGGAATAAGGGGAGGAAAATGAATATTTCAGAGGATCTACAGTGTTGGGTACTGTGATTTATCTCAACCTTCATGACAACCCTCTATAATATTATTCCCACCTTACAAATGAGGAAACAGGCTCAGAGATTGGCTTACAGGCTAAACCAGGATTTGAATCCAAAATCTGCAGGTCTAATTTCTTTTCATTTTCGTCACACTACCTACTATCCAATACTAAAGCAATTCTGTGTATAAGTCTATCAAAGTGCAAGAGAGAGAACAGTTTACGAAAGTTAAATTGTGGTTTCAAGGGAACAAATCAGGCAGTTGGTTTTGTCAACTTAAATACAAAGAGTCACAGAAGACTCACCTGGCCAAGGGGAGATGGTGGCTCTGTCGATGGCCTCTGCGCCCTTGGCGGTGCAGTAATCGGACTCCAGGAGCGTGTTAAAGAGAGTGGACTTGCCGGCGTTGGTGGCGCCCACCAGGTAGACGTCGCCGCGGTAACGCCAGGAGCGCTGAAGTGCGGAGATCAACTCTTCGACTCCATAGCCGGTCTTGGCGCTGATCAGCCGCACATCCCTGACCACCAAGCGGGCCTTGGTTGACCGATTCAAATTCTCCTCCCCGTCCCGTGGCCCGTCCCCACCAGGGCTCTGTGGCCCTCGGTGGCCAGGGGCCAGTAGTAGCCCGGCGCGGGCACAATCGTCCCACAGCCGCCTCTGGAGGCGCTGCCGGTAGTCGGGGGCGTCCTGGGGCAGCAGGTCTACTTTGTTCCCCAGCACGATCAGCTGCTTGGAGCCCACCAGCGCGGGCAAGTCGGGCAGCAGGGCGTCGGGCAGGTCCAGCAGGTCCACCATGTAGAGCACCAAGGCGGGCCCGGGCCGCCTCAGCGCGGCGCTCACCAGCTCCAGGTACTGCTCGCGGCTCACCTGCAGGCGCAGGGCGCGCCGGTGGTGCACCAGCAGCCAGCAGCGCTGGCACACGGTCCGCGCCAGCCCGCCGTCCGCCTGCGTAGCGCTGAGGAACTTCTCGCTGGGCAGGTAGCCGGGCACGCCGGGGTCCTGGCAGTGCAGCTCTGCCCCGCAGCCCGAGCAGTTGACGCCACTGGGCGGCACTGCCGGGTCCGAGTGCCCCACGACCAGGTGCTCCCGGCAGCTGGCCCGTAGCTTCTGCTGTCGCTTCTCCTCCCGCCGCTGCTGCCTCTGTCGTTCCTCCTTCTCCTGCCGCTGCTGCAGCTCCCGCAGTTGCTCTTCGGGGGTCGGTGCGGGCTCCGGCTCCGGGACGTACTCGGGGAACAGAAAATGCTCCTCCTCGTCAGTGCTTCCGCCGTAACCCCCGGTTGCTGTGGAGCCACGAGAAAGTCCACATCCCAGGCCCGATGGGTGCTGAAAGGAGGAGGCGGCGGCGGCGCATCTCCTCTCCAGTAGCGGTTTCCGGAGGCCATGGCGCGCTACCGTAGGAGCGGATCCCCGCAGGAAACAGAGCAGCACCCTACCTGCTAAGCGTGCCAGCGGCATGGGGAACACGGCTCCGGCAAAGGGGCGGAGCCACGTGCACGCAAGCGCACTGTGGCCCGAAGTCTACATCAACCCCAGCCGAAAGCCCAGGGGTACCTGGGAGCCGTCGTTTGTCTCCCGCTGAACTCCCGCTCCTCCCGCGCCTTCTCCGTGAATTCTCGCGATGAAACCTCCGAGGCCCGAGAGCGCACTTAAGCTGCAGCAGGTGACGGCGAGTTTCTGTTTGTTAGAGCGCGGTGTTATAACATCAAGATCTACGGGTTCGGATCCCCATAGCCGCCAGCCGCCAAAAACAAACAAGCTGAGGCAAAGGCACTAAGGACCTAGACTGAGCTAGATGCGCAGAAGAGGGTAGCGAGTGCTTTGGGTTTGTTCACTTTCAGGCCTCTTCAACGCGCCACCGCTGGCACAAGCCGCCCTGAGTAAATCACGTTTTTAAAAGCTTCGTGTTATTTTGGTCTTTAAAAGTGCAAACAGACAAAAACCACCTCCCCTGGCTGGATCCGACCCTCGGACTGTAGGAGATGTCCTCTCACTCGCGGGAGTTGGTGGCCCACAATTTGCGCGTGCGCACGTCTAACGCCGGCCCAACCATACCCGTAATTTGCGCAGGCGCAGATCTTAATCATTGGCTTCTTTGTGGGCGGTCTTTGGTTTGAGACGCAGAGCATTCTGGGAACGCCGGAGTGAGAAATTACGTCTCTCGCTCTGTGTGCTGGAGGACCGCAACGCGCCTTTCTTTCGCTCAGATTTCAAGAGTTAGGAGGTCGGGAACCGTTTGCCAACATGTACGACGCGGACGAGGGTAGGTGACCATTCAAAACACGCTCCACGGCGACCCATTCAAGCAGGGAATTGTGGGGAGCTGGACGGATTGAGAATTTGCGGCCTCTCCCTGCTGCACGAGAGCCCCCAGTCGTGTTCCCCACGTCCCAGGCCTGGAACGAAGCTAGGATTGCAAGAGGTGGAGGGTGTAGGGAACGTTGTGTTAATATTCCGGGTCAGGATGACTTTCGTTCTCTCCTGTCTCCTTTAAGTCTTATATCGCCTTCCCGTATTGAAATAGCAAGCAGAACCATAACACCAATCCCGTTGTTTTGACTTGGTCTAAAACAAAGGGCCCCTCTTTTGATATTCCTTGAGGCCACAATTAGTCGATTTATTTAACAGCTCAATTTTTGATCGTCAGCATTTAGCCAGGCATTGTGGCAGGCCCTGGAAATATACCAGGGACAAAGAATTTTGGGGAAGGGGGAATTCCTTTATGCTGTCTTAATTCTAAATGAATAGTGTTAAAAGATGGCCTTTAAACCTCCTCTTTCCACAAGATGACACAGTTCTCAGATGGTACGTAATCTACCGAACAGGGCCAATGTATCTTTTTCTTCTTACATGTAGAATTCTAGTGTATTTTCATAGATTCCTCTTCCATTTTCCACATCTACTATCTTAAACTTCATTTTCTTCTAGCTCCCAATTCCATGGCCACGCCTTACATTTCTTATTCGCTCAGCTACTTCATGGAGAAAATAGAGGCAAGAGCTTAAACTTTTAAAGCTGTTTAAACTTCTCTGTCTCATTCATACCTTGGTCTAGAATTTTTTTTTTTTTTTTTTTTTTAGCAGCTGGCAAGTAAGGGGAACTGAACTCTTGATCTTCGTTAGAGTGCAGGCTTGTTACACCAAGTGAGCTAACTGACCAGCCTTATTTCTAGAAATTTAGTAGCGTTATTAATTATATATTTTTCTTTCTAACCCCTATCTCATTGGAAGAAAAAAAAAAAGGTTTTTTTAGCTTAATTTTTTGAGTAGGTCATATTTTCTCATAGCTCACAAGCTAGAAAATATAAGAATGTTAGAGTCCACCATCTGTCCAATTTGAGTCCCCTCCACAGTAGGTAACTTATTGTTCTTAGATTATCACTCCAGGGTTTCTTTATGCATATTTAAGCAAATGTATATGGGATTCTGTTTTTTCCGCCTTTTACAGATGAAAAGTAACATTCGCACTTTTCTGCACCTTCAGTTTTTCCTTAGCCTGTCTGAGATTTTCATATCAGAATATAGAGAGCGATCTCATTTTTTTTCCCCACACCATCTTAGTTTGTATGGATGTATCGTAACTTTAGTAGTCTCTTATTGATGGATATTTGAGTTATTTCCAGTCTTTTTCTGGTTCAAACAGTGCTGCGATGAATAATCTTGTATGTGTCATTTTCCCCAAGTATGTCTGTAGGATACATTCCTAGATAGAGCGTTGTCAGGTCAAATGGTATACATGTTTAACATTTTGCTAGGTGGTGTCAAGTGACCACCATAGTAGTGATTGTACTAATTTACATTATCATTAGCAATATGTAATAATCCCATGGAAAAATGAGTTAGTTTATCAAAGCTGCTCCAGCAATGATTGAGTACATTCCATTTCTGCCTGTGTCCTCTGAAATCTCTATTAGTTTTCAGCCACTCCTTTTCAGCTAGTTTCTTTCTATGTGAAAATGTCAGATCTCTCTTGTTTGCAAGAAAACAAGTTAAATGCTCTTTTAAAATTTTTTTTTTTTTTAAGACCGGTAAGGGGTCTTAACCCTTGACTTGGTGTTGTCAGCACCACGCTCACCCAAGTGAGCTAACCGGCCATCCCTATATAAGGATCCGAACCCGTGGCCTTGATGTTACTAGCACCATACTCTCCGAAGTGAGCCACGGGCCGGCTCCCCAGAAAAGTTTTTTTTTAATTAGTTTATTTTTTTTTCTTGGTGGCTGGCCAGTGTGGGGATCTGAACCCTTGACCTTGGTGTTATAACTCTGCTGTAAACAACTGAGCTAACTGGACAGCCGCCTTTTCATTGTTTCCCTTTTTTCCCCCAATATTTTACCTTTCTCCTAACATTCACAAACTTCTAAAAAGAATAGGTTGTGCTTGTTCACAATTCACATATTTTAGGTCCTCCACAACCCATTACAATGTGATTCTGCTCATGCTACTACATTAAAACAACTCTTACTAAGATTATCAATGAGTTCTCAATTGATAAATCAGATGGACTTTTTTTAAAGCTTTTCCAAACCCTGTGGTATTTAACATTGTTGATGACTTCCTCCTGGAAACTCACCTATCTCTTCTGCCACATCACTTTCACTTGATTCTACTTACCTTTCTGACATTCTCTCTCATTTTCTTCTACTATTCACTTTCTCCCTGGGTGATCTCATTCATTCCCCATGATGTAGTTACCATCTATGTGCGGATCATTTCTGAGTATGTATTTTCTGTTTAGATGTCCTGTAAATCTAATTGACACTAGACAACTGAGATGTCTTCCAGACCCCTTAAACTGGTCACTGTTTTCTTTAATGTATCCCCCTTCCAAAGCCATTGCCTCCTGTATTTTCCCTCTCAGTGAATGGTATCACTCTCCTTTGTTGTGGAAGCCAGAAGCCCAGGCATAATTTTTGACTCCTCTCTTTTGTGCCTATTATCTAATCAGTCATCAAGCCCTGATGTTTCTGTTTCCTAAATATGTCAAATCTGGTCACTTTTCTCTACTCCTCTGCCACAGTTCTAGTTCAAGCCCCACCATCTCTTGCCTAGATTACTCGAAACTGGTTTGTATACTTCTAGTTTTGCCTCTCCAGTCTAGTCTCCACACTGGCCAATAGTGATCTTTCAGAAATGAAAACCTGATATAGCTAAAATCTTAGAATGGTTTCTCAAAGCTCTTTTGACAGATGAGTTGAGGGTTAAAAAAAAAAAAAAAGCTCTTTTGATAAAGACCAACTCTTCTTTCCCCACACCCTCTGCTTCAGGTACATTGGCCTTCTTTCATCATGGAGACTTTTGCACAAGTTGCTTTTTCTTTTTGAGATACTTCTTTCTCCACTCCTCCCACCTTCATCCCGTGTTTTGCCTGCTTTACTCCTGTTCATAACAAGAGGTCTCTGCTCAGCTCAGCTTTTGGGAGGTCTCCCCTGACCTCAGGTTCTGGTTAGGAATGTTTATATCACTTTGTTCTTCCTCTTAATTGACTTCATCTTATCCATATTTCCACGATAGGTGATAATCTCCTTAAGGATGCAGCCATCTTTATCTTGTTGGCGGTGGTGCCTCCAGTGCCTGGGACATGGCAAACACATTTAATAAATATTTGATGAATGGATAGATAAATGTCTCCTTAATGGTTTCATTTTCCTTCACATGACTTTTAAACAGAGGTGTTCCCTAATATCCTGCCTTAAGTCTTCTTCTTTCTCTATGTAAACTCTTATTTTCCCACCCATTTGTTAATGATTCCAACTGTTTGTCTAATTTAGACACCTTATTTGAGCTTCATATTCATATCCAGTTGCCTAGTGGAAGTATTTGAAGGGATATGTGATTTACAGATATATGTGAAGTTGACTTCATCATTTCCTTTCCTTTTTCCACTTTCTTAATTGCTTCTCCTGTATGACAGTGATATTAACCTCTAATTTCTCATCAAAGTTGGAAATTTGTGAGCTATTCTAGATACCTTTGTCTTTCCCCTCCTCTCAAGGGAAGGAATTAGTACTTCCATTCCATTCAAGAAGGATTTATGAAAAAATTTATTTTGGGTATCAAATTTTGAATCCAAAACTCTTAAGTTTTATAGACTATATGTATAGATCAGAGTAAAAAAATGAAAATATAGCACAATTATTCTTTCACATAAGAAGATGGAACTAATATAAAAGGACTAATACACTGATTTTTCAAGTGTCTATTCAAATTGCTGTTACTGCAGAACTACCCCAAAACGTAGCTGCTTAAAAAATTACTATTTATTTTATTTTCTGCGGCTGGCAGGTAATGGGGATCTGAACCTGTGACCTTGGGCTTATAAGGCTGTGCTCTAACCGATTGAAAAAATTATTGTGTTTACGGATTCTTTGGGTCAGGAATTTGGACAGTGCATATAGTAGGCATGACTTGTCTCTGCTGCATGATGTCTGGTTCAGCTGGGAGGACACAAAGCCTGGCTGTTGACTTGACATCTGAGGGCTGGGTGATCTGGAGTGTTTACTCACATGTCTGGCACCTAGACTAGGAGGACTCAAGGACTAGGATTGCTGTCTATAGCATCTCTGAGTGGCCTTTCCTTATGGTTTGGATTTCCTCACAGTATAGCAGCCTCAGAGTAGAAGACTTAAATGGCAGCTCAGGGCTTCACAAGCAAGTGTTTCAACAAACAAGGCAGAAACTGCATTGCCTTTTCTGACCTAGCATCTGAATTCATAGCATCACTTAAATTGCATTCTCATTATTATGGGAGTGTTGAAAATCCATCTAGATTTAAGAGGATGTGTAGACCACTATATCTTGATGGTAGGGGTGTCAAGATCACATTAAAGAAAAGTATGTGGGATGGGAGGTATGGTTGTTGCCATCTTTGAAAAATATCTGTCATACCTGTACATGTATGAAATGATGCTGTAATAGACCACCCCACCTTAGCGTATTGCCTGGATATCAGAATCCTTTTCTGGTTCTTTTTTTTTAAAAGATGACCGGTAAGGGGATCTCAACCCTTGGCTTGGTGTTGTCAGCACCACGCTCAGCCATTGAGCAAACCGGCCATCCCTATATAGGATCCGAACCCGCGGCCTTGGTGTTATCAGCACCGCACTCTACCGAGTGAGCCACGGGCCGGCCCCCTTTTCTGGTTCTACCTCCTTACCTTGATATCTGACTCTAGTCTCTGAGGACCTTATTGATTAGAGAACTGTGAGCTTGCTTATCTGGTTATCATTATGGTTAGCTATAAATGAGGATTACATGGACTTCCTGGAGAAGATGGAAAACTTAAAAAAATCAGACAACTTACATTGAACCTTTGTAATAAAACCTCTTTGTATATTGGAAGAATACCTATATGATGTAGACATATTATTTCATTAATGTAATTGAGTGAAATTTTAGAAAAGTGGGGTAAAAGTATTGCTTTTTATTTAGCAAAGAGTAAATATGTTTCTGTTACTTCAAGTTATAGGAGCATGATGTTAACTAGTGGCATCTTTTTTTGTGTGTGTGGCTAGGCTGGCAGGATTTGTGGATCAGAACCCTTGACCTTGGTGTTACTAGGGGTATCTTACTACAAATGAGTACGATATTTTGTTTTTACAGATATGCAATATGATGAGGATGATGATGAAATCACCCCGGATTTGTGGCAAGAAGCATGCTGGATTGTAATCAGGTAACTTTAGACCAAGCTGAATAAGCTTTAAAAGTTACATATAAGGGGATTTCCTGCTATTCTTTTCTTGATAAGTAGGTGTTCTGAATGAATGTGCTACATGAGAGTCTGTTTATTATTTTATTTATATGTTTAACTTTAATTAAAAATTTTTTATTATTTTTAAAAATTTATTTTTTACTGGATCATACTTGATTGTACATATCTGTGGGGTCACTTTAGTTTTTAAGTATTTCAAACTAGCAGAAAAGTTACACTAAGAATTCATTTATGCACTTCACCCAGATTCCCTAAATGTTAACCTTATATACTATGTTTTCTTTGTCTTTTTCTTTCTCTCTCTCTACAAACTTTTTTTCCTGAAACTTTGAAGGTTAAGTTTCACACATAAGGACATTCTTTTACATAATCACAATACAGTGATAAAATTAATATTAATACAGTAATCTTATTTAATCTACAGACCTTACCCAAATTCTGGCAGTGTCCCATTAATGTTTATAGCAAAATAAAAATTTTTTCTTTTCTTTTTTTTTTTTTTAAAAAAAAGATGACCGGTAAGGGGATCTTAACCCTTGACTTGGTGTTGTCAGCACCACGCTCAGCCAGTGAGCAAACCGGCCATCCCTATATGGGATCCGAACCCGGGGCCTTGGTGTTATCAGCACCGCACTCTCCCGAGTGAGCCACGGGCCGGCCCAAAATAAAAATTTTTTCTGATCTGAGATCTATTTTAGGCTCACATGTTGCATTTAGTTTCTATGGCTTATTCTTCTCTCCTTTAATCTGGAACAGTTCCTCAGTTTTTCTTTTTTTGACTTGACATTTTTTAAGAAGACAGGCCAATTACTTTTTAGAATGCCCTTCAGTTTGCGTTTGTCTGAAGTTTCCTTGTAATTAGATGATTACTTTTGGCAGCAGTGATGTTGTATTAGCGCACTGTATCGGGAGGCATGTTAGTTCCATTACTGGTGATGTTAATTTGATTCCTTGGTTTTCTCATTACTTTAAATGGATAAAGTTACAGTAGGTTGTATTTCAATCCAAATTCCTATCCAATTCTGAGTGTGACTAAAATGTAACAAAACTCAGTAAGAAGGTTTACATAGGTAAGAAAAGTAACATATAAGTGATAAAGTAGCATTCTATTATGTTAGGATGTTGAATGTTGCATTAGGATGGTAAACTCTTCTCTCTGATCACCAAATTTACAGTTACTTTGTATACAGTAACATGATGATGAATGCCTCTCTGAGCCTCATTGGCTCCAAGGTGGGTAGACACACTCTTCCTTTTCAAAGAACATATGCTTCTGTTATTTTGCCATTGTTTTGTTAAAAATGTATTGAGTTTTGGGGATGTAAATATATATTTCTCCTATTAAATATGGGCTGTAAAACTTTGTATTGAGACATTTGTATCTTATGTAATGTTTGAGTATTAAACTCCAAGAGGCATTTTATTAGGAAATAGTAACTGGGTAGGTGTTTTGTAGAGTTGCCTATATTATACATTCTCCAGGTAGAAAAAATATTTTGATCGTAGACAAAAAAGAGTTGATTTCAACATGTGTTGTAGATTGCTCAAGGACAAAGTACTCTTCTGTGAAAAGTCACAGCATTTATCATTTATTACAAAATAAATTATTTGATTTTTAAATTTTAATTGGCTATAAGTGCTTTAGCTTTTGTAAGATGAAAAAAAATTTTTTTCACTTTTTTTTTTTTTCCCTTTTTGTCTTTTTTCATGACCGGTAATGGGATCGCAACCCTTGGTGTCGCGCCTGCACCGCGCTCAACCAGTGAGCGGACCGGTCTCTATATGGGATCTGAACCCTCGGCGGGATCGCCGCCGCACTCCCCAGCGCCGCACTCTACCAAATGCACCACCGGGCCGGCCCTTTTTTCACTTTTTAACATCAAGTGATCTTTACCTAGAATATGAATGTATTGTTACTTAATAAGTAACTTCACATAAGATGACTTCTGGTAAAATAAGCATAATAGTAGATACCATAAATATGAAATGATTGTATCATTTAGGTGTTTAAAGGATAGCATTCTAATATAGCACCGTTCTAATGATTTTGGGGAAAGTAGCTATGGTTCAGCTTGTTGGGGTAATCAGATTTGTCTACAGTTTTATAAAGTTTTGTCATCTTAAAATGTTCATAAATACCATTGCTATTTATATTACAGGCGGTGCCTTCCATGTGTTTCTTACATGTCAATTGCTAACCCAAATGGTTGTGAGAAATTTCTTTCCTTTTACTCCACAGTCTCTACTGGAAGAAATTGCCCCAGCCACAGTTTTAGGCTGTACCTTACACAAAGATGGTTATGTGCTGTATTCTCAACCGTAGGACCTAACTTCCCATATTGGTGGTCATAGTTCATTGGATCAGGGTGAGATCTTGACCCAAAGTCAGCCAATTCGTAGGCCTGCTAGTGACCTGTGAGGTGACCTGATATTGCCAAAATGGGAGGCTGGTGATTAGTTGGGCTGTGCATTTTGTCTCAGAAAATTGATGTGAGAGTCAGTAGTTACTAGGGAGGGAGAATAGAAGGTAAGAAAGTCTCACAGATATAAGATGGCAGGGGTCACAAGGTGGAGATGTAGTGGTGAGGCAGTTCCTACTTCTGAGGGATGATGAGACAATTCAGTCCTTACAGTTGTAGCTAGATCTCAGAGCTCTTCCAGCCTCTGTGATGCCCAGCTATGCAGCTGTTCCTGAGTGACAGTGGGGAATGATCTGTTGAGATTCCTCTTGCACTTATATATCTACTTGGGTCTTTTTAAAAATTTATTTTATTTTATTTTTTTATTTTTTAAAGAATTATAGTATCTTTATTATTATTTTTTTATTGAATCATAATTGATTATACATAATTTTGGGATTTAATGTTGACATACGTTGATCAAATCAATATTACTAGTATGTATATTGTTACAAATTGAACTTATTCTTTATGCCCCTTGTCCAATCTCCTCCTATCCCCTTCTCCCTCCCTCCTCCCACCACTGATAACCCTAGACTTCTTCTCTCCCTCTGAAAGAGTAATGGTTACTCTGTTGATTTGTTGCCTAGATGATCTGTTCAATCCTGAGAGGTGTGTTCAGGTGCCCCGATATTATCACAGAGCAGATGCTTCTTTTGTCACTCTGGAATGGGCTATGTGGAGAGAGACACTCTCTTCTTTTCTTTAGTCTCTGCTGGTGATTCTCCTTGTGTCAGTGCACTCCAGTGGTTGGCGGACCTTCTGCGTGGTGGTTATGGTGTCTAGCCACTTACGTTGCAGCCTTGGTTACTGTGGTGGGCCACCCACATGAATGTGATGTTTTTGGCATGCTCCTTGGTGCTGGTGGTATGCCTGGTTGGGGGTGGGGGTTCTGGTCCCCGGCTGGATGCCCCAGGCACCCAGGTGGGGCCCCAAGGCACTGGTGCTGTGCCTGGGTGTGGGCAGGGGGTTCCGGTCCTGGGTTCCTTGCCCCAGGCCCCCGTGTAGGGCCCTGAGGCATTGGCGCTGTACCTGGGTGTGGGCAGGGGGTTCTGGTCCCCGGTTCCTTGCCCTGGGCACTGTGCCTGGGTGTGGGACTGGGGTCTGGTCCCTGGCTTCTAGCCTCAGGTTCCCAGGCTGGCCCCAAGGTGCTGGTGATGTGCATGGTTGTGGGCAGGGGTCTGGTCCCTGGCTCCATGCCTCAGGTCCCCTGCCCAGCCCCAAGGTGCTGGTAGTGTGCCTGGGCCGGAACTAATTTTTTGTCCTTTGCTTACTTCTAAAATGGAGGAACTTCCTGTGGGAACCAGTACTTGAGCTGTGTGGTTAAGCTAAATTGCTGCTTTGCTGCTTTTTCTCTAGGGAAGGCTTTTTGTGCTGCTCAGAGTTTAGTGGTTGACCTTATAGGTACTTCCAGCTCTCCAGAGACCTGGTGCACCTGGGTTGTGTAGAGACTCTGATCTGGGCCTCAGTTTTTTCATCAAACTGCACCCCATGCAATTCTGCATTCCTGACCAGTCTCCTCTGAGTGTTCCTGCGCTGATTAGGGGACAGATTGGCTGTCCTTGCTGTGTCCCAGTATTCTTCTGGTGGGCCCCTAGCTCCCAACGCCCGTGCTCCAAACACTTCCCATGGAACAGGCCCTGTGCCAGTCCCTTTTGATGACTCACTGGCATCTGAATGGCTCCCCTTTTTCAGCTGTTCTGGCTCCTCGCTCTTGCGTGGGTCCACGGGAACCCTATTAGTGGTCTTGCTGTCCTGGGGGCCACCAAGGCTTTCTTCTCCCCTGCCACCTCCAAGCAGCTGCATCCGAAGGGCACAGCTGTAACTTCTGCTGGCTCCTGTGCCATGTGCTCAGCAGCTCCAGCCTAAAGTGGCCATGGCCTGAAATGTTCCGGACAGTTTTTTCTTTCTCTCATCATGGTTTCTCCTGCCTTCATGAACTCCTCCTCTTCCCCTGAGCTTCAGCAGCCCCAGCTTGGCTGTTGTTACATTTTTATAGTTTAAATTGGTTGATATGTGGGAGAGAGTGATGCTGGAGACCATCTATTCCACCGTCTTGACTGGAACTCTCTACTTGTGTCTTTATTATGTATCTTCTTCCCCATCTCTCACCTGAAAAGTGTCTGTTCCTTGTAAATGATCATGTCCACTCTTTTAGACTGTCCCTGCTTTAGAGCTTCACCATGCGATTTCTGTGTCTACACTGCTAGCTCTGTTCTCTCACCCGTGCTTCTTTTTTTTATCACTGGTCATTTGCTGAGTATTTTCACTTAAATGATTTACTCTCATTTCACTCTTAACATATTGAAAGTAGGACAAATGATATTTAACCTAAAATTGACATTCTCATAGGTTTTCCATTTTAGTCGTTGATATCACAATCCTCCCTCTTATTCAAATTAAAGTTTTTAATTTTATCTTTGACTACTTATTTTCTTTAGTTTTCTCTCCTGACATTTTTTTCAAGAAATGTTTCAAAGAGGTTGAATGAGGCTGGCCAGTTAGCTCAGTTGTAAGAGTGTGGTTTTGTTAACACCACGGTCAAGGGTTTGGATCCCCATACTGGCCAGTTGAAAAAAAAAAAAAATGGAAAAGAGGTTGAATGAAATTTGTCTATAAAGGATATTTGTAAACCAGGGTTTCCTTATAGTTCTTATGTGTGCTTTAATTAGCTTACCCATAAGTGTAAGTTTCTTTTCCCCAAACTTAACAATAAGTTCTGCAAAGAAAAGATTTCTGGCCTCACTCCTATTTTAGAAATACCTCATAGTATCTTGCGCAGTGATTGGCATATTGCGGTTGGTAGTTAATGAGTATTTGTTGAATTAAATTATAATGACAGTGGGGAAATATGCTAGAAAACATCACTGAATTGCAACTGATTATGAACTGAAATATTTTCCCAGTTCCTATTTTGACGAGAAGGGCTTGGTGAGACAACAGCTGGATTCTTTTGATGAGTTTATTCAGATGTCTGTTCAAAGAATTGTGGAAGATGCTCCACCTATAGACCTACAAGCTGAAGCTCAGCATGCTAGTGGAGAAGTTGAAGAACCGGTAAGATGGTTATTCTAATAAAGTTACATATGCAAGAGAAGAGTAGTGGTTTGAAATTTCAGCCCTTCTCTTACCTGGCCTAAAGGTTAAAAAAAAGTCAGTAGGAGCATTTAGCAGTGTACTTACAGCATCTTCAATCAGCTCTTAGTTTAGTCTTACTAATGGGGAGATGCATTTTTGCAAGTAATCCAAAACCTTAATCCTTATTCAGATAATAAGTATTAGTTGGGAAGTGGGAACTCAAATATGAGCAACCAAGAAAAACAAGCCAGACACGATCATATTACTTTAGATAACCCCACTTTTTAAATTCACTGTGTAAGAATCATAAAAGAAAAAGTGTTTGAAGGACTTTTTCCCCTTGATTTTTATTTATTGCATGAAATACATTATTATAACAGTATGAGATAAAAAAGGAAAATCACCAAAATATATCAGCTATTTTTATTTTTTTCAGTTTCTTACAGTTTTTGTTGACACATATGTATGATTTTTAGCATTGTTAAAATAGCAAGTGTATAATGTTAGAATTTATTTTTATATAAATGATCGTAAAGAAGTAAGTAGTCCAAAACAATGACTGTCCCCAGTTTTAGAGAAGTAGAGAGGCAGCTGTGGGAACATATTGGGCTTTGAGAGACAGGGGAAACTGAGAAACAAAGTGAGATAGGGAGAGCTCCAGAAATTGAGTTAGAGGGAGAGGTAATTATTTCTAGCCAGTTAGTTTGTCTTCTCCAACTTATCTTTTAAGGGCTGGTCCGTTATTCTCATTCTAGTTGGAGATGCTGCACAGGATCTTGCTGTTAAGAACAAAAGTAATTGGCTCTTCTGAGACTGTGCTGGAAAAAGGAACATAAAATACCCTTTTTTATCCTTGGGTCATTTTCTCTTCATGGTCTTTGCATAACAAGAGAGATAACAATATAGCAGCATATTCAAAGTGCCAGTACTATAAATACTACAGGAGGAAGAGATCTCTAAATTGTGATTATCAGAGATTAGTGTAAAAGTTGGGAAGAATATAAACTGGCCATGAAGGGCAGGTAGGACTTCTCTTAGAAAAGATGGTTAAGCATTTCAGTGAGAAAATATTTGGTGTATTTATCTTGGGTATGGAATGGGGACCACAATAATCAGTATACGATTTTTGGTTTATCTGTTTTTGATAGGTATTAGTGGAAGATAAGATGGAACCAGATTGTCAGAGGCTTTGGATGTCATGAGGAATTGTTGAAAGATTGTCAAAGAATATGCATAAAGCATTATTTTAGAAAGGTTAATTTGGAAGTCACGATTAGTTGGAATAGAAAGAAGCTGGAGGCAGATAAAAATCTTGGAATAGCCTAGGTTTAAGATAATAATGGCCTAGACAAGGGTAATGGTAGAATAAGGAGTAGAGGGTCAGCTTCCCTTTGGTTCATTATCACTGTTCTCTTTACCCTTTACCTACTCCAGCTTGGGAGACTTGGATATCAGTAATTTACTCTGGTTAGTCCCATCTTCTCTCAGATTTGATTTAAAGAGAAATTCAGTATCCTTTTATCTCTGATAAGTTGTTCTTATGGATCTTGTTTTATTAAGCAGCAGATAGATGGTTAATTGAAAACTTTTTTTTTTTTGCTGTGGGCTGAACTATAGACAACCAGGGTTAGAAGTTCTGCATCCTTTATATAGAATAATTAGGATTTTTTTTGTATATTTAATTGAAGAATTAGGATTATTTTTTTATAATGTTCTATTGATTAGGTTAGAACACAGTTCTTTCTTTTTTTTTTTGTCTTTTTTCGTGCCCGGCAACGGATCGCAACCCTCAGTGTCGCGCCCGTACCGGACCAGGACCGGCCACGGGATTGCAACCCTCGGTGTTGCTCCCGCACCTCGCTCAGCCAGTGAGCGGCCAGTCTGTATGTGGGATCCGAACCCTCGGCGGGGGCGCCACCGCACTTCCCAAGCGGCGCACTGCAGCAGTGCACCACCAGGCCGGCCCTTATGTGAACCTTTTAAAAATTGTAATTTCTTGCTCACTACTAATAATAAATGTATGATTTTTATTTACCCTTATTCTAACTGTCATCAAAGATGACAAACTAACTTTTACCAAAGATGTGAAGAGAATTATTAGGATGGTGGGCACTTCAGACTCCTAAGCTCCTTTAGTATGGATCACTCTATGAAATAAAATTTAGGACAATTTCAAGACCAAACACAGTACTAGCCTCATTGCAACAGTTCATACAGGCCAGATTGGTTGCAGAAGCAGTTGTCAAGATAATGTTTCTGAACGATGCAAGTTCTTTTTAGATTACAGTTGACATCAGTGCATTAGCCTCAGGGGTTATTCTCATAGGGGGAAGTATAAAAAAGAGTGAGGGAAATATATAAGAGGGAAGTATTGCAGAGAAACAAATATTGAAAAGAAGGAACAATGATAGGGGAAGAAAATCATGAAATAGTTTCTTATGATAGAACTAATGCTATTATGTGAGTTTCATATTTGGAGGCTGATAGAGATTATGATTTGCAACATATTTATTATTATTATATTTCTCTTAATTTTA
>NW_007727705.1:185036-201279 GCF_000696425.1 Galeopterus variegatus | reverse complement strand
GGGATTGCAACCCTCAGTGTCGCACCCGTACCGGACCAGGACCGGCCACGGGATTGCAACCCTCGGTGTTGCTCCCGCACCTCGCTCAGCCAGTGAGCGGCCAGTCTGTATGTGGGATCCGAACCCTCGGCGGGAGCGCCGCCGCGCTTCCCAAGCGGCGCACTGTAGCAGTGCGCCACCCGGCCGGCCCCTAGAACACAGTTCTAATTGTCCGAATTTCTTATTTTTTCTTTGTTCTCTGGTCACTTTGTACTTTTGACCCTAACCAAGGAGAGGGCATGTGAAGCTATATAGATCATTAATACAAATTCATTTTAACTGTTTGATATAAACAAGTGTGTAGTCTTTATTTACTTGTGGTATATCCAGACTCTTTTTATCCTCTGCCTTAAAGTGATTAGGTATAAAACTTAACAAGTATGCAGTGTGCATGTTGACTTTGGAGAGTCCCTATATCAATAAAATGGATTAATTTTGCCAGTTCGTAGGACTTTTTCTACTTGAATGTTAATGTCAATTAAAGTGGCATCATTAAAACTTTGTGGGAAAAATTATTTACCCTTCATGTTTTTTGTTTAATTTCAGCCAAGATATTTGCTGAAGTTTGAACAAATTTACCTCTCCAAGCCTACCCATTGGGAGAGAGATGGTGCTCCTTCTCCAATGATGCCAAATGAAGCCAGATTAAGAAATCTCACGTAAGAAGTTTTTTCTTGAAAGCAGCTGATGTTGGAAATAAAATCCAGAAAATGTAATTTCAACCAGTTGAGGATTTATATTTTAGCAATACCCTACTGTTGCTTAACTGTGATCTACTTTTATTTTCAAAGGTATTCTGCTCCACTTTATGTTGATATAACAAAAACAGTCATTAAAGAAGGTGAAGAACAACTTCAGACTCAGCATCAGAAAACTTTTATAGGAAAAATTCCAATTATGTTGCGTTCAACTTATTGCCTATTAAATGGCTTGACAGATCGTGATCTTTGTGAATTGAATGAATGCCCCTTGGATCCTGGTGGCTATTTTATTATTAATGGGTCAGAAAAGGTATAGTAACATTATTTCTAAAAATTAAAAAATGTTAATTAAAATTTAAATTATTAAAATTGAAATTAAAAATACAGGATAACATCATAAAGGATAACCTGGCAGTGGCAGTTGAATTATTTAGGGTGTGATAGCTAAACTTATATAAACCAAAGCTTTATTTAGCTGTATATAGTATGCACTGGAAATTTGGTCAGTTGTTGGAGCTTATATGTTTCTATGAAGGATTTATGCAAAATGGAGTTTGTAAAGATCAAGAACTAATGTTTCAGTTAACATATGGTCAGATTAAATTAAGATCCAATGACTTTACTTCAATGAACTTTTGGGTTTTATGGGTATAACTTTCTTATTGTCCATATAGGTTCTGATCGCACAAGAGAAAATGGCAACAAACACAGTCTACGTGTTTGCCAAAAAGGATTCTAAATATGCTTACACAGGAGAATGTAGATCATGTCTGGAGAATTCTTCCCGACCCACCAGTACTATATGGGTTAGCATGCTGGCAAGAGGAGGACAGGTATGGACTGACATAGTTTGTTGTTTGGGCTTATTCTTTTTTGCTTTGTTTGTTTTATAGTTTACCAGACTGCATTCTGAGTCAAAAAAAACTTTTCTGGAGTATATTATTAGTGTTATATATTAGGCATTGTATTATTTACCTATTGCTGTGTAACAAATTACTCCAACAGTGGCATTTATCGTCTCACAGTTTCTATGAGTCAGGAATCTGGGTGCAGTTTAGCTGAGTCCTCTGGCCAAACATCTCTTAAGGCTGCAGTTATTGCAAGGCTCATTCACATGGTTGTTGGCAGGATTTAGTTCCGCATTGGCTGATGAACTGAGAGTCTCAGGTCTTTGCTGGCTGGAGGCATCTCTCAGTTCCTTGCTCTGTGGGCCTCTCCATATAGCAGCTGACAGCATGGCAGCTTGCTTCTTTAGAGAGAGTAAGCAAAAAGCCATAGAAAGAGAGTACAAGCAAGATGGAAATCATTCTTTTATAACTAAATCATGAAAGTGACATCCTATTATTTTTGTCATATTCTTTTTTTTTTTTTTTGTCTTTTTTTTGTCTTTTTCCGTGTCCGGCAGCGGATCGCAACCCTCAGTGTTGCCCCCGTACTGGACTGGGGACCGGCAACGGGATTGCAACCCTCGGTGTTGCTCCCACGCCTCGCTCAGCCAGTGAGCGGGAACCGGTCTGTATGTGGGATCCGAACCCTCGGGCGGGAGCGCCACCGCGCTTCCCAAGCGGCGCACTTATCCAGTGCGCCACCGGGCCGGCCCGTCATATTCTTTTTGTTAGACGCAAGTCAGTACATCCAGCCCACCCTCAAGAGGAAATTACACAAGGACAATAATAGTAGGAGGCAGGGATCATTGGATATCATCTTAGAAGCTGCATACTTTAGGGAAAGTTAAAATTACATGTTGCTTATAATAATGGTCTCTAGTAGCTAGCGTTTCTTGAATATATGCTACGTGCTAATTATGTTACTCAGATTGCTTGATTTAATCTTTACAACTGTCTTGTAAAGTAGTTGCAATTATCTCTGTTTCATTTCATGTATTTTTTTATTAATTTTTTTGATGGACATTTAGATTTCCAATCTAGTGCTCTTACAAAGAATTCTGTAGAGTCTAACATCACTTTTATAAAACTTATAAAGATGAAGAACTTGAAGATTAGAGAATTTTAACTTTCCCTAAAGTTAAATATAGATTTAAATAGGTATTTTAGAGAACTGCACTTGACCTTTGAAGAACATGGGTTTGAACTGTGTAGGTGCACTTACACAGGGATTTTTTCAGTAAATTCTGTACAGTACTATAAATGTATTTTCTCTTCCTTATAATTTTCTTAACATTTTTTTCTCTAGCTTACTGTATTTTAAGAATATAGTAAATAATACATATAATGTACAAAATATGTGTTGATAGACTGTTTTATGTTGTTGGTAAGGCTTTTGGTCAACAGTAGGCTATTAATAGTTAATTTTTTCTGTAATCAAAGTTATACATGGATATTCAACTGCGTGGGGAGGATTGGTTCCCCTAACTACCATGTTGTTCAAGGGTCAACTTCAACTGTACAATGGTTTTTGCTTGTAAATGGGACTGAATGTTTCTTGGTAATTGTTATTTCCTTTTGTTTTTCATAATATTTTATTTGAAAGATAAATGTTGAATTCTTCCTATGTGTACAACATTGCTGGGTATTGTGAGAGATCATTAAAACAAACAGTTCTTATTGAGAAAGTAATGGTCTTATTGAGAATGCAAGGTTTAGCCATTAAACGATGGTAAAGTCAGAGGCCAAATGACACCTATTGTATATAACAGTTCCATAGAAACTTGGAGGAGATGAGAGTACTAGAACGGTGTGGTCATAAAAAGTTAACAGAGAATGTGGGACTTGACTTAAACTTTAAAAGATGGTATGAATTTATGTAAGAGAGAACTTGGGAGGACATTCTTGGAGGAGAGTGGGGATGAATAGTATGTGTTTGGAGAATCACCAGACGGTAGCTGATTGAGCTAGTTGGAATATGTGGAAAAATGAGTGACAAGTAGATGATCAGGATGGGTATGTATTAGTGTTTCTTAATGAAAGTTTCACCTCAGTAACCTTAAGACTCTTCAAAGTATAAAAGATTGGTTCCTTTTTCAAATCTGCTGACAAATGGTTGTGGTGGTGGTAGTAATGGTGGTGGAATGGGGTTTAGGTACAAGTATTTGAAAAGGTCTGAGGGTGATTGTGATGTCCATTCTTTCTTGAGAAGTGTTGGCCTGGATTATGGAGGGCAAAGATATGAACACAGTATATTAAGGAGATTTTCATGGCAACTCTGGACAAAACAAGTTAATTAGAGGCAGAGAAAGGAAAGTTACCTGGATTTTGTAATTGATTTGGTATAGTATGAGGACGAGTCAATTAAGATTCCATGGTTTCTATCCTAAGGTTCTAGGGGAACGGTGATAAAATAGAGAACTTCTAAGAATTGATTTTGGAGAGAAGATAGTTCAGTTTTAGACAGGAAGATTTGAGTGTGGAGGCGGGTGCATGATGTAGGCATTATTTTTTAATGTTTTTCTTCTGAAATCAGTGTTATGATGAAACAAATAGTAGACTGAGTTAAATAATTGATGTCCAAGTAAAAACAACAAAATGGTAGCCGGAGATATGAGGAATAAGCGTGCAGGAAAAAGATCATGATGAAGATTTGAGTGTGATTTATGAAAAGTTGTTACTGAACAAACTCATATGAGATGGGGTAAACTTTCTGAGGAAGAAGGTCTGAAGTGGAAAGAGGAAGATGATACAAGTTTTTATTAGAGGAATAGTGATTATGTAGGGTTATGAGGCCAAGAGAAGAGTGAATTTGATATTGAAGCACAGAAATATGATTAAAACTGAGAAACCAAGTATGCCAGTGTAGGCTAGTAAGTTTTATTTTGTTTTTGCATGTGCATAGAATTAAAGAGGAAGAAATGGGAAAAAAGAAGCTTGTGTGAAGGGGCTGTTGGTTAATTTTGAAACATTATTCAAATAAGGAGATACCTACCTCACAGACCAACTCTGATTTGATATTTATTTTTCATTCTGTGCTTACCTTTTTTCCATATTTGTCTATCCATATTCTCTCTCTTTTTTTTTACCCCTCATCTATTTCTTTCTTCCAGAGTTTTGTTTTTGTTTTGGGGTGGGGGTGGGGATGAGGAGGGTGAGGGATCAGTATTTTTGTTCTTTTGCAGCTGAAAGTCATTTCCAAATTCAATATTGGGTAATTCTGAGATAATTTTGACAGGTAGATAGAATACAATGGAAGTTCTCTCAGGTCGAAATGACCAGTTTGTCCGTAAAATTAGTAGACCTGTTCCAATAGTTTGAAAAGTGGCCATAGGAGATTCCTCAGAGTGTGGGAGGTATGCTTCTTTTGAAATACATATAATGAGCATATATATTAAAATGGTTCTCTTGATGTTTTTATCATCACCATCCACTAACCAACTGAGCTAACTGGCTAGCCCTCTTTTTTTTTTTTTTATTGCTGTGAGCTCTTGTATATTCATGTTCTAATGATATCTTATTTTTCTAGGGTGCAAAAAAGAGTGCTATTGGTCAGCGCATTGTGGCAACTCTACCATATATCAAGCAAGAAGTTCCCATTATTATTGTGTTCAGAGCATTAGGTTTTGTGTCTGACAGAGATATTTTAGAACATATTATTTATGATTTTGAAGATCCAGAGATGATGGAAATGGTAATGTGAAAGCAAAATGTATTCACAGTGTTTTGTAAGAGATTTAGAGTTACTGATTTTTGCTTATCTTCAAAAATAGTAGAAAGCTGCTCTGAAGAGCAATTTAGCTGTCATAAATCTCATGCCATTTACTGTGCAGTGAATGCCTTCAGCCCTGCCTGGGCCTCTCTCCTGACAATTCTGTGTAAAATAAATAGAAAACTAGAGGCAGCTGGAGTTCAATGACAACAGCAAGAAGAAACAATAGTGAGGAGAATTGTAAAAGCACACCAGCCTGGTGCAGTTTACTATAAAGGGAAAGTGAGTAGTTGATAGCTTTTATTTTTAACTTTTATTTTGGATTAATTTCAAACTTACAGAAAAGTTGCAAGAACAACACAGAAAACTACTGTGTACTCTTCACCTAGATTCGCCAGTAGTCACTTGCCATATTTGCTTTATCATTCTTTGTACATACTCATTTTTTTTTTCTGGGCCATTTGAGAATAAGTTACAGGCATCATGCCCCTTTACTCCTAAGTACTTCAGTGAACACTTTCCTAAGAACCAGGACATTTACTTACGTAAACATAGCATAATTATTGAAATCAGAAAACTTAACTTAGGTATGTTACTGTTAATGTACAGGTCTTATTCAGATTTTTGCCAATTGCCTTGATAATGTCCTTTATATTATTATTTTTTGTTTGTTTGTTTTTGTTTTTTGTTTTTTTGTCCTTTTTGAGACCGGCTGCACCGCGCTCACCAGTCATCCCTATATAGGATCCGAACCCGCGGCGGGAGCTCTGCTGCGCCCCCAGCGCTGCACTCTCCCGAGTGCGCCACGGGCTCGGCCCTATATTATTTTTTTTTGCTATTTCAGAATCCAATTCAGGATCATGAATTACATCTTGTTTTTGTATCTTTTTAGTCTCTTAACCTTTCCTCAGCCTTTCTTTGTCTTTCGTAATATTGTAATTTTTAGAGAGGATAGGCCGTTTATTTTGTAGACTTTTCCTCAGTTTGGCCTTTTCAGATATTTTCTTATGATTAGATCCATTTATGCATTTTTTGGCAGGAAATAAAGAGTCTAATTGTGTGCTTCCCAGGGCATCACATCTAGAGTTTCATGGTGTCATTTTGTCCCATTATTGGTAATGTTAACTTTGATTGCTTCACAATAGTGTCTGTTAGGTACCTCCGCTATAAAATTACAACTTTTGTGGGAAGGTTCTTCAAATCTAGATAAATATCCAGTTCCTCATCAATTTTTTCCATTGATGATCCTTGTCTGAATAGTAAATGGTACTCTTAAAGTTGTACTGAATTGTCCAGAGTCTTTAAGACTACAGAGAAATAAGGTAAAATATAGGCTAAATGTCACAAAGTTAGAAAGTGGAGTACGTTTTTAATTTATGAGAGTATTTATTCGTGTGCTTACATGAGAACAGTGAGTTCTGGTTAGATTTTAGCTCCAGCTTTTGCCAGTAGTCATATGCATTTATATTTTTTAAACACTTAAAATTTGATTCAGTTTGTAAAAGCGAGATAATATATGTTTATCTTTTATCCAGAAGGCATCCTAAATGACTCAGACCAAATTCAGACAGAATCCAACATGGAATATTCTTAGTAAAGTGAAAGACTTGATTTGCCTTATGTATATTGTCTTTGTTCTTTGAGCTTTTTTGAAGCTTAGGCAAATTTTTACAAGTTTGTGACTCAAGCATTCTCTGCACAAAGGTGCTTTATTTTTTTCTTCTAAAAGTGTATTATTATTTCTTTTTCCCAATCTATTTTAACCTTAACAAAACAGTTTGTAACAACAATGTCAATTTCCTCTAAAAACATCACTTTGGTCTACTGTTCTGTGATCTCACTTTGACTGGTTTACATGGCTTTTTTCTGATTATGAATGGGATTTGGATGTTTAAATTGTGGATCAGTGATAAAAAGACATAGGAAGTCAAAGGCAAGAAGGGTATTTCATTATATGTGATAGGATTAAAGGGTACTTACAGAGGCTAAAGTTACTAAATGTAACCGCTCATTTCTTATGCTCATTACTGTGTACAAATGGAAATTTAGAATGTTAGAACTAGAGTGGAACTTAGAAATTATTTTATCTAACCCTTTTGTAGATGAGGAAACTGATTACATGGCTGCTCAGGGGCCACGGATAGTGAGTGGCAGATGTGGAATCAGGTCTCTTTAAAATGTGCTTTTAAAATAGTCTCTTTTACAAAACATTGAGTGGTTTTATTTATAGATTAAAATTTTCTCCCCTCTGCCCCCCCTTTTTTTGGTGGCTGGCCAGTAGGGGGATCTGAACCGACCTTGGTGTTTCTTTTTTTTTTTTTTTTTTATAGTTTTATTTTTTACATTTATTTTTTTCATTTTCTTTTTTTAAATTTATTTTTTATTTTTTAAATTTTTATTGAATCAAAATTGATTATACATATTTTTGAGGTTCAACATTGAGATATGTTGATCAAATCAATATTACTAGCATATATATTGTTACAAATCATAATTATTCTTTCTGCCCCTTGTCCAATTCCTCCCCATCCCCTTTTCCTCCCCCCTCCCCCCTCTAATTTTCCTAGATGTCTTCTTTCCTGCTGAAAGAATAATGGTTACTCTGTTGATTTGCTGCCCAAATGATCTGTCCAATGCTGAGAGGCATGATCAGGTCCCCCAATACAATCATAGAGCAGATGTCTCTTCTGTCTTGCTGAAATGGGCTTTGTGGAGAGAGACATCCTCCTCCTTTCTTTATCTCTACTGGTGACTCTTCTTTTGTCAGTGCACTCCAGTGGCTGATGTACCATCTGTGTGGTGGTTGTGGCGTCTAGCCACCTTCGTGGCAGCCATGGTTATTATTGTGTCTGTGATGGGCCACCCACACGGAGGAGATGATTTTGGCATGCTTCTTGGTGCTGGTGGTGTGCCTGGATGTAGGGAGTGTTCGATCCCCGGCTTCATACCCTGGGACCCCAGGCAGCACCTGAGGCACTGGCGAGGTGTACCAAGCATGCTGTAACCAAGACCTCCAGCCCTGAAATTTTCTTAATACCAAGACTGAAAACAGTTTGGCACATTTATTCATTGCTAGCTCAGTAAATTATAATTTAACTATGAAATTTCTCTAAATTGGTTCTAGATATCTGGAAGGAACTTTATTTTGCCGTTGGTCATTAAAGTGTAAAAAAAAAAACAAGCACTATTCTTTTTATAATGGAATTTTTTATGTTTTTCTAGAAAGTATAATTGCCTGTGCTAATGTATGGGTTTTGTCAGAGATCTTTGGATCTCTGAGGTGTCTTCTAGTTCTAAGATTTTGTGATTCCTTGATTTTTTCTAAAAATACTCACATATTTGGTTAGGTTTATGGGGATATTTGGCATGTTATAATTTAAGTAATAGTTGCCTCAATTTAAGGTGAAAATATGAATTTGCAAGTAACTTTTATTTATATTATCTGATAGGTTAAACCTTCTCTTGATGAAGCTTTTGTCATCCAAGAACAGAATGTTGCACTAAATTTCATTGGTTCAAGAGGGGCAAAGCCTGGTGTTACTAAAGAGAAAAGAATTAAATATGCAAAAGAAGTCTTACAAAAAGAAATGCTCCCTCACGTTGGTGTCAGTGATTTTTGTGAGACCAAAAAAGCCTATTTCTTAGGGTATGTTAAATTTTGTTTCAAGTTCTTTGTCAAGGTGTAGTTGAGCTAAAGTTTTTTTCTTAAAGCTAAAGATGTCAAAAGTGATGTTTTAAATATGTAAATTAAGGGAAAAAAGCCAGAAGGCAAGTATTTGCTTTTTCACTTTTTTCTTTTCCTTTTTTTTTTTTTTTAAGGTATATGGTTCATAGGTTACTTCTAGCAGCTTTGGGTAGAAGAGAACTAGATGACAGAGATCACTATGGAAACAAAAGATTGGATCTTGCTGGGCCACTACTTGCATTCTTATTTAGAGGGTAAGGAATTACAGAATTAAAATGTTAAAGTAGGGAGATTTCATTTTAGATTGGGCATTGCACCAATTAGTGGAGGGGCTAAACTGTCTTGGTACCCCTCTTGGGTACTTATGAAGTTAGCTACATTCTGCTATCTGCCCAGATTTAGTTCTGGTTCATGTCTGGGAATGTCAGGTTTGTGAGGATAATTTATCACTTGCTTATATTTTCTTTATTCCTCTGGTAGCTTTATAAGATGTTTGAGAAAGCTGAATTATTATTATTATTTTTTTATTTTTTAAGTTTTTTTTATATGAAGATGACCGGTAAGGGGATCTTAACCCATGGCTTGGTGTTGTCAGCACCACGCTCAGCCAGTGAGCGAACCGGCCATCCCTATATAGGGATCCTAACCCATGGCCTTGGTGTTATTAGCACTGCACTCTTCCGAATGAGCCACGGGCCTAAGAAAGCTGAATTATTACCTTTATTTTCTTTGTGCTAGTATTGGAATATTTATTAGTCCTGCTTTGTATTTTATATGTGTACACACACACATATGCTGGGGAGAAATATTTAAAAATATTAACAGTGATTGTTTCACAGTGTTGGGGTTATGTGTGATTTTTAAAATTTTATTCTGATGTTTTTATATTTTCTATAATGAACTTATAATACTTTTATAATTAAAAACAATTTTAGAAACAAAATATGTAGACAATATGAAAAGGATAAAATTAGCAGTGTTTTGCACATGTTTTGTTATTTAGCGTGTTGTAGATTAGTGTTTTTCAACCTTTTTTTGTTATCCTGCTGAGGAGCCTCTTTGGATATTTTTTTCCTAATTGTCCCCCTGCCACGTATATCTATGTACTATATATACAGATATATATACATATCTGTGCTTTATACATAACAAAGAGTAATAACAACTTTCATCTTTCCCCGATCATTTTTCTCCATTTGTGGGCAATATCGTCCCTGCTGTTGTAAGCCTTTACATGTTTAAAACAATACCATTTTATTTGGCAGTATGTTTAAGAATTTGCTTAAAGAAGTGCGGATCTATGCACAGAAGTTTATTGATCGAGGAAAGGATTTTAATTTGGAGTTGGCAATTAAAACAAGGATTATATCCGATGGCCTAAAATACTCTTTAGCTACTGGAAACTGGGGTGATCAAAAGAAAGCTCATCAAGCCAGAGCTGGAGTATCTCAGGTAAGGTGTAAACTGTGACTACAGATTTGATAGGAAGAATGTTACAGGACTAGTAGATCCATTCATTAAATGTAAATTTTTTTTTTTTAAATGTAAATTGTTTTGCCTTTTTTTCCTTAGTCAAATGTGAAATCACTGTGAGCTTTTGAATTATGAAAATGAAATTTTTCTTAAGTTAGCTATTTGCATTACTAAGGACACTTAAGTTTTTGGCTTTCCATTTAGAAATTCAAGATGGTTAATAAATTAGAGGAGCTGCTTGGGAGGTGAGACAGTCCATGTTAGTGAAATTTTTATGTCTTAAAAGCTCCATATTAGAAGCCAGAGATTATATGGGCATTCCCTTCCTATGTTGGAAAATAGAGTACCTCTAACACTGATTTCTATATGGTGGTTGTTGCAGTAGCTACTCTTAGATGGAGTAATGGGGAAAAGCTTTTTAAAAATGTCTTACTAGGTGTTTTTATTTTTTATTTTTTTGTATTTGCTTTTCATGTAAGGTTGAAAACCTACAATGCATTTGTCTAGCTTTGGAATTTTGGGGGATCTCTTTTTTTTTTATTAAAAAAAAAACTAACGCTATACAGTTATCACTTGATTGATTTGTCATTCAAACACCAACTTCAGGCTTTGATTCCTAGAAACCTAGATGCTTTAAGAAATTCTGGGAGACTGCTGATAGCAAAGTTAAATTTCCACTTCCTTTTAATTCAGTAAGGATTTATCGGGTATACTTTGTGGTGCTGTGTTCACAAACATATATGAGATACTATTCAAGCCTTCAAAGATTTCATCAACATCCAGCAGAGGAAACAGATTCAATCCCATATAGCCCAGTATGCCCTGAGCTGTATTATGATAAACACCATTCTGCAAATTCAGCTCAATGAATTGTTACTGGGACCTGTGATGTGCCAGGTACTCTGCCACACATTGGAAATGCAAAATGAATAAAACATGATCTCTGATCATCAGTAATTTAGTCTATACTTGTAGGTAAATGTGAACAGATAATTTCAACATGTTACAGTCAGTATTATAATAAGAAAAATGCACAGTTGCTCAGTGGGAATGCTAGCAAAAGGCATTTAGCACAGCCTGACAGGGTGGAAAGAAGTCTTTAAGAGGTAGCACCTGAGCTAAATCTTGAAGAGTAATTGGGAAACACCTAAGTTAGGGAGGAGCAGCTAACAGGAAAACTGTAGAAAATGTCCCAATATCCTGAACAGAGGGATGGAGGCAGGAAAGTGTGTGTGTATGTTGGGGGAGGTAGAGCAGTTCAGGGTTTTCAAATCAAAGTGGGCTGTTAGGAAGATGGGATTGGAGAGGGGAGCTGAGAACAGCTTACAGAGGGGAGTGACACAGTTGTTTTTGTTTTTAGACAGATTCACAGTAATTGGCAGTGTGGAGAAAAGATTTGAGAAGGGCAGGAAGATTGGTGAAGGAGCCTGGGTGAGAAATAATTAGGGTCTGGTCTAGAGCAGTCTTATAGAGATAGAGAGTGGAGTTAAATTTGAGAAATATTTAGGAAGTAAGTTTTGTAAGACTTTGTGATTGATGAGTTGAGTGCTGGAAAACTCCATAGAGTACAGAAAAGAGAGCAGTTCTTCCTGGATGTGGTTCAGATGGCTTTTATAGAGGTGGTAACATTTCACTAGGCAAAGCAAAGTGGAGAAGTTCATTCTGTTCTGTGGCAATAGCGTGGTCAAAGGTGCGGAGGTGTGTATTAGTCCATTTTTGTTGCTAATAGCATAAACACTTGAAACTGGGTAATTTGTAAAGAAACAATATTTATTGTTTACAGTTTTGGAGACTGAGAAGTCTGAAGTCCAGAGAACACATCTGGTGAGGGCCTTGTCCTATTGACGACTATAGCAACTCTCAGGGTATCACATGGCAAATATGGCAAGAGCAGAGAGAGACTAACCTCATCATTCACTCTCTTTTTAAAGCCACCAGAACCATTCCCATTATTCCAAGAATGGATCAATACATTCACAAGGGTACATTTCTCACAATCCAGTCACCTCTCCAGGGCCTCACCTTTCAAGTACCACAATAGGATTTCCCACCCTCTTAACTGTCACAGTGGGGACCAAGCCTCCAACACATTAAATATTGGGGGGACAAAATTCAATCCATAAGAAGGAGAGAGAGTATATGGCAATGTCCATGAAGTACAGGAGTGTAGTGAGACTGGTAGGGGAAAGTCGTTTGGGACTTCATTGAGAAGTGCTTTAATGTCTTGCTCTTTTGTAGTCAATGGTGACTTGTTTGATATTTTTTAAATGGGTGAGTGATGTGGATGTATGTATATTTTAATAATTCTGGTAACCGAGGAAGGTAGGTTGGAGGGGACAAGACAGGGATTTATAAGGTGATGGAAGTGGTATAGGTGAGGGGTACGGGGCTGGTGTATTGCTGTGACATTGGAAAGGGAGGGGCTAAATTTTTTAGAAAATTTGAAAATAGAATTGACAGGATATGTTTATCGATGCTTTGAAGGAGGAACTCAGAAACCAAAATGATTTTGAGATTTCTAGATTGGGAGATCAAGGGAAGGGTGATGCCATTGACCATGAACAAGAGAAGAAGGAGGTTTGGGTTGTTTTAGGGCTGGGGGAAGATGGTGATGTATTAACAGGTATATTGAACTTGAGTTTCCTGCTTTATCTCTTTCTAAATGTTATCTTTTTATAAGTATTATCTTGCTTAATATCTTATAAGTATTAATAATGGATATTTGCATCTCTGCATTGAATTCAGAAGCTTCGTCCTGAAAAAAGTACTGGGATGGGTTAGTGATGTCTGCTATGTTGTCAAAGGAGTGTGAGTTGGTAGTATTTAATTTAACACTCTCTGAGTACCTAATGTATGCCAAGTATTGTTCTGGGTGCGGGGAACAAAACAATTAAAGCAGAGAACAAAACAATTAAAGAAAATCCCTGCCCTTGTAGAACTTAATGTCCTAATGTTTGGAGACAGACCATAAACAAAATGTTTATGTGGTTTGTTAGAACTGTACCTCACATATTTTCCATACCTGCTATAAGGAACAGTTAAGTTATGGGGGTGAACCATATTATCTAGAGAAAGGATAGAGAAAGGAGGGATGAGGACAGTTTGATACTCAGTGGATTGTATGTGAAAATATGTCTTTGCCTCTGTGATAGTATGAATCACAGAAATGCCCAGACTTTAAAGATTTGCTTTTTTTTCCCTAGGTATTAAACCGCCTGACTTTTGCATCTACTCTTTCTCACCTACGTCGTTTAAATTCTCCTATTGGTAGAGATGGCAAGCTAGCAAAACCAAGACAGTTGCATAATACATTGTGGGGAATGGTATGTCCTGCTGAGACCCCAGAGGTAAGGCATTAGAATTTATGTTCAGGAGAAAAAGTCTGCTAGTAATTATGTAGGGCATAATTACTTTTAGAAGTAGGATTTTATTTAATTATGCAGTGTGGTTTAAAACTAAGGTATTATTTACAAGTTCTTAGAAAGTAAATCTTGAAATCAAATTGAAGGAAAAATGTTTATGGAAAAGAATTTTGTTGGCATGTAAAATCAGTGTAAAACTTGGTTTATTCCTTAGGGCCATGCTGTAGGACTTGTGAAGAACTTAGCCCTGATGGCTTATATTTCAGTTGGATCTCAACCTTCTCCAATTCTGGAATTTTTAGAAGAATGGAGCATGGAAAATTTAGAAGAAATTTCACCTGCAGCTATTGCTGAGTGTGTATAGATGGCGTTTTCTTTTTAAGCTATTGTCAGTCTTTAGTTATACCTTAGTATAGAATTGCTAAGTACAAAATGCTTTTGGTTTTTCATTTTAGTGCAACCAAGATTTTTGTTAATGGCTGCTGGGTTGGAATACATAAAGATCCTGAGCAACTTATGAACACTTTAAGGAAATTGCGGCGTCAGATGGACATTATTGTGTCTGAAGTAAGAGTCTTTAATTAGCCAAGAGGGTGTGGTCGGTGGGATTTTTAAACAAGGCATAAGACTAATAAAAATTATCTTTGCATTGGCATCTTTCTTTGAGGTGGAGTCCCTTGAATTGTAAAGTACATTATCAAAAGACTAGGTGGTATTTTAAGCTAAATTTAATTATAAGGCATTGCTTGCTTTAATCTTTAGATATATGCTTCCAAAAAATTTCGACATGTAATTTTTTTTTTTTTTGTCTTTTTCTGTGTCCGGCAACGGACCACAACCCTCAGTGTCACCCCCGTACCGGACCGGGACCGGCAACGGGATCGCAACCCTTGGTGTCGCTCCCGTGCCTCGCTCAGCCAGTGAGCGGGAACCGGTCTGTATGTGGGATCCGAACCCTCGGCGGGAGCGCCGCCGCGCTTCCCAAGCGGCGCACTATAGCAGTGCGCCACCGGGCCGGCCCCTCGACATGTAATTTAAATTATTGAATTATATTTTACAACTCAAATTATGTTTTATTTATTTTTTTAACTTTTTAAAAATTAGCAGATTCATTATTACAAATCATAGTTATTCTTTATGTCTCTTATCCAACCTCTCCCCTTTCCCTCCCCCCTCTAAAAAACATAGATTTGTTCTCTCCATCTGTATTAGTCTGTTTTATGTTGCTGTTACAGAAATACCTGAGACTGGGTAATTTATAAGAACAGAGGTTTATTTGGCTTATGATTCTGGGACAGCTGCATCTGGCCTGGGCCTCAGGCTGCTTCTACTCATGGCAGACAGTGGCAGGCAGCTTATGGGTACAAGCAGATCACATGGCGAGAGGAAGCAAGAGAGAGAGAGAGAGAGGAGGTATCAGTGTCTTTTAAACAACCAGCTCTCGTGGGAACTAATAGTGTGAGATCTCACTCAAGATGCTCATCCCTCAGGGAGAGCATTAACCCATTCATGAGGGATCCACTCCCATGACTCAATCAGTTTCCAATGCTGCTACATTGGGGATCAAATTTCCACATGAGTTTTGGGGGGACAACACATCCAAACTCCATCACTATCTGATAGATTGACTGTTCTTCTGTTGATTTGTTGCCTTGGGTGATCTGTCCAGTACTGAGATGGGTGTGATCAAGTGCTCCTTTATTATCATAAAGGAGATGCTTCTTCTGTTACTGTGGAGTGTGCTGTAGAGAGAGAGGACCTCTTCTTTTTTTTTTCCCTTTGGTCTCCCCTGGTGCCTCTCCTTGTGTCAATGCAGTTGAGAGTCTGGTGTGCCATCAGTATGGTAGCTGTGACAGCTGCGAAAGAGACTAGCCACTTTTGTGGCAGCCATGGCAACTGCGGTATCTATGGTGGGCTACCTATGTGGAAATGGTGTTCTTGATGTGCTCTTTACCTGGTTGTGGCTGGGTTCTGCTTCCCCTGGCTCTGTGCCTTAAGACCCCTGCAGGGCCCCAGGGTGGCAGCGGCTGCTTGCTTTGTTGAGGCTGGGTTTGTCTTCCCCTGGCTCTATGCCTCAGGACCCAAGCAGGGCCCAGGGCAGTGGCAGTAGCATGCCTGTTTGTGGCTGGGTTTGGCTTCCCCTGGCTCCTTGCTCAAATTATGTTTTAAGGTAAAAGAATTCTTTTGGGCATTTTTTTCTAAAAAATGCTCTTAAAAGTACTTTAAAAAAGGGAATAATCATCTCTAATTTTTCCTTTGTCTGAATACAGAGATTCATTCATAAGATGTGATGCACCTCTATTAGATTCCCTTATATTTAGGTTGATATTGAAATGCTTTGGAACAAGGATGGATTTTTTTTGGGGGGGGGGGGGGGGGGGGGGGGG